>NC_142928.1:62019834-62104834 GCF_046866305.1 Octopus bimaculoides
CACCTTGTTTTGAATTTATGTGTTTATTCTGGTATATATATGTATATATATATATATATATATATATATATATATATATATATATATATATATATATATATATATATATATATATATGCATATATATATATATATATATATATATATATATATATATATATATATATATATATATATATATATATATATATATATATATATATATATATATATATATACATATATATATATATATATATATATATATATATATATATATATATATATGTATATATCTATACATACATACATACATACATTCATGCACATATATATGTATGTATAGTTATACACATACACATACATATGTGTATATATATATATATATATATATATATATATATATATATATATAGATATATATATAGATATATATATATATATATATATATATATATATATATATTCAACGTATTACATAACTTTATATGTATATATATATATATTTCTGTTTGTAGACTGGTAAAAGGTCATTTTTCTCTGAAGTATATCTAGTCAATTAAATATCACAAATAGAACTTTTGCTTAAGCATGTATATCATACATAACATACCAGACAGTATTCCTCGACCGTCATATAATGTGTGTTGCAGGCGGACATATTTCTCTTGATTTGGAATCGATCACTAGCATACAAAGTCGGAGATGCAAGTGCTCCAGTTTGTTCCAATGCCCCTGGAAACAAGATAACAATGTCAGGTGGTACTACACTCCTGATTCAATGAGGAAATTACTTACTTCCCCTCCATCTGTCGAAAATAACTTCCTCTCTGTCCATTCTTGTGAGAGAATGTTTTTTCCGCTCAAGATCGCGTTGCAGTTCTTTTACATTTTGAGGGAAGATCGGAAAGAAAACACAAACTAGTGAGTAGGGCCCTCAGTTGCGTAATAAAAACCGTCGCTGTCAGATAAGAATTTTCCTTATCTGGTGCCGAATTACGACCCTACGAATTTCTCTTGTTGAAGAACACCCGCACACTGCTGGTTCTCGTCGACTATGGTATCACAACTTTTGTATCTTAAGTATTATACGCTATGATAGTGGTATTTTCTGTGGTAATAATGCGCTTGTACTGTGGAACAAAATCATATTTTCGTACATTGATAGCAAAATTCCAAGGCCAAATTATTCAGGCAAGTGAAGGATACATGGTTGCTGGTAAATAAGTCCGATCTTGTATGAATCCACTTCGCAATTGGACATTTGCACAAATCCACATAATATACTTCAGGAAATCTGACAACCTAACTCATATATTCTAAGTTTTTCTGTCATCCCAAATGCTGACTACACAATCACAATGCATGTAGCTACAAGAGAAGTTGCTGGAAAAAATGGGTAATTATGGCTGATGAAAGGAACCCTAAATAAGAGGACCGAGAGCCCTATACTGACAGTGCAAAACCAAGCTTTAGGCCCAACCTAGAAGGTGATCCTTAGGAATGAGCAAGTGTCTCCGCTGTGCTGTAGCTGTAATTGATATCGCGAACGACTTTCTGCAAGATATCACCATCGAATTCCCTACAAATGCCCAAAACTATAACGAGTTGTGCCGACACGATTACGTAGCGAAAATCCGACATTGGAAACTGTGCGAAAATAGAGGAGGGGTAGACTAGAGAGAGTCGAGACGTGGTATGAGCACGAACCGCAGGGTGTGGTGGAGTCGGAGCAAAATCTTCTGGGATTTCCATAATCCAAACAGATCAGGTGCTACATCATAACAGACCGGACCTAGTGGTGGTGGACGAGGTGCACCACCTATGCTATATAGTTGATGTTGCATGCTCCTTTGACCCACGAATGGTCGAGAAGGAAGGCGAAAGATATATAGCCCAGCTATGGAAAATGAAGAAGGTGAAGATAGTGCCAATTATTGCTGGGTCCTGGGAATAGTATCAGTAGGCATCAAGATGAATATAAAGGAAATTGGAATAGGGTGCCCAGTAGATCTGCTACAAGATGTTTGCTCCTTCACACGGCCAGAATAATCAGGAAACTATTCGATAGCTGAAAAGAACGGATCGCATATTACTGTAGGCTGCGGGTAGTAAGCCCGCTACACATGCAAGACTCCATGATCTCCAGCAAACCTTGCGATAAAGGAGAAATAATAATTTTACTACAGAGTATCTCAACAGGCATGATAGAGCCGCACAATATATTCACTGGGTAATATGCAAAAACCTGGACTTGCCCCCTGATAAAAACTGGTGGGAACACAAACCACCCCCAGTACTTGAAAATGATCACATTGCACTCCTCTGGAACTTCACCATTCAAACTGACAGAAAGATAGACGCAAATAGGCCAGACATCATACTGAAAGACTTCAGACAAAAATCATGTCTCCTCATTGATATGACTGTCCCAATCGATATAAACGTATCTGTCAAGGCCTACCAAAAACTGAGCAAATATAAAGATCTTGAAATAGAAATTAGCAAAATGTGGAATCTGAAGACGAAAACAATACCTATTGTCATAGGTGCCCTGGGAATGACAGCGAAACGGGCTGATTACTACCTAGCTCAGATACCAGGAAACCCCAAAATGGCTGAAGTTCAAAAGATAGTGCTCATGGGAACTGCCCATATCCTACGTAAAATACTGTCTATGTGATCTCAAATTTTAAAGCAAACACATAATTTTCTTATGGTTTCTTAAACATTCACTTGAACAAAACTGTACAAATCCAAATATATGGTACCCTAGGCATAACACCTACATGAACTTCTAACTTGTCTCTTGAGGTCTCTGGGTGAGACTTGGATCCAGCTTGTACAAATGCAAAACAAAAGTCAAACATAAAATAATAATAATAATAATAATAATAATAATAATAATAATAATAATAATAATAATAATAAGTAGTAGTAGTAGTAGTAGTAGTAGTAGTAGTAGTAGTAGTAGTAGTAGTAGTAGTAGTAGTAGTAGTAAATACCGAGAATCTCCTGACCAACTGATGAAACATCAATTCAACAAAAGAGAAACGAATATAAAATAAAGATTCCTGGCACAATACCAGATTGAGTACTCATTCAAAAATCTGAAATAACAATTGACGTAACCTGTTTTAAAGCTAGCTTCAATTTAATGGTCATAACAAAATCGAACATTAATTAACGAGGAGAAATGCATTGATAATTTTGTGAAGAACAGAAACTATTAGTTTTGAAACAATAGAAATTTTTCAGAACACAAGGAAAATGCTATACAAATAAATACAACACTAGCGATACAATGAATATAAATGTTACAGAGAATAATGTAGGCGGAAAAATTCGACATTGCGGAAAGTGTTCAGAACTACGAATGCAGTATCGAGACAATCGCTTTAGGCGGTATGAACAAAAATACGCCGGAAGATGTAAAAAATGAAATACAATAAACAGAAAGCTTGAAGCCACCCGGAAATGTTACGCCGACAAAGGTTGAGATTAAAATAAATTTATCACGGATGAATATGATATTAGATGTTCTTCATTGATAGCAGTGAAAAGACAAGAGCATATTGGTATCAATAGTGTATTGTAAACTTAACAACAATGCTTTTCACATAAGATGGTACGATGCATATCGCTAAATCTCATGAGGCTATATATAAATTTAATATTCTTCAAAAAGAATAGAATTTATCAATAATCTCTCTTGATCAGTGGTAATTGCAGATATGAAGGTAAATGACAAATTTTACCACATAACTGGGCTGATGATACATAAAGAAAGCGCGGTGTGGCTAACAAATGAGGAAAGACAATTTGTAACTGCATCAGGACAAATGGACGTTGGAATTAATCAATATACAGTGAGACACGTTATAAAAAAATTCTAATTCGTAAGGACCAGGCCCGGATGTAGTACGAGGCTGCTGGCTGAAACATGTTACACAGTTGCGTGAAGGTATCGCTGCACAACTTGGGGATTGCCTGCAGCAACATTATCTCCATGCCTGGATGAGAAGTGGACGAAAGCTGCTATGCCTCAAAGATCCCTTGAATGAGAACTTGGCATCCAATTTTCGACCTGTAAACTTTTTATCGCTTATGTGGAAGCGGTGTCTTAGCGGTAGAGATATACGACCTTCTGGAAAGTAACAATCTACGCCCAGAAGAACAGAAATAAGGCAGGAAACGAAGTAGAGCGAGAAAAGTTAAAATGATAATTAGAAATTGTAGCCTCAGATGGACGGGACTGAATGTAGTATAGCTAGAGTACGAAAAAAACAAACAAAAAAAAACAACAAATTAAATACTAAATTGTTTGGAAGAAGAAAAAAAGAAACATGAAAATCAGACGTGGAATATTCGAAGGTGATAGCTTACCTGCATTATTATTCGTACTGGTCATTACAAGGTTCACTATGGTAATGCGAAGAGTTAAAATAACTTACGATTTGGGAAAAGGAAATAGTCAGATAAATCATCTCCTTTTCGTGGATGATATAAAGGTTAATGCGAAATATGAGAAACAACTTGAAAGTCTTGTGCATAGAATCCGCATTTTCTCAAATGACGCAGGTATGCAATTTGGATTAGAAAAGTACGTTATTTTGAAAATGAAACGAGGAAGATTTGAAAGAAGTCAGGGAATTGAAATGCTAAATGGGCTAAAAATGAGCGCGGTTGAGAATAGTCAAAAGTATGAGTACTCGAGAATATTGGAACCACACTAAATGAAAAGTGAAGACATGACACAAATTACCAGTAAGGTGTACTCAAGGAGAGTAAGAAAATTATTAGATCATGAAAAAAAAATGCCTTCTCATTGATGTTTCAATAGCAACAGATGACAACATTTCTCTAAAAGAAATGGAGAAACTTTCAAAATAAAAAGACATGGAAATAGAGGTAACTTGAATGTGGAATCTAAAAACAGAAACAATTCCTATCATAGTAGGCGCATTAGGAATGATAAAAAATATTCAGACACATATATAACAAAAACACCAGGACTTACAAATATATATAACATACAGAAAATTGCACTACTGGACACTGCACACATCCTACGCAAAACACTTTCAATACAGTAACCATAAGAGCATCACAGCCCATACCCAAGGCGCACAGAGCTGCGCTCGGTAGTGAAGTGAAAGCACGCTATAAGAATAAAACTACTGAATAATAAGAATAATAATGATAAACCATTTACTATCTCCACCTTCTGTGAATGCATATCCTTTTCCCTTTCCCCCTGAGTACTCGAAAATGTAAATATGCTCTTTATTCCAAGAACACTACAGTTTTCTCTGTTCGGAGAGAGAAAAAAATCATCTTCAGTAAATTTTAAAAACTTCATATCTACAATTTTTTGTGAAACAAATTTTACCTCTCCTTTCTTTTGGTTCCTTTTCCCCTGACTATTCGAAAATCTAAACATCCTTTTTATTGTAAAAAAAACACCGATTTTTTCTGAACGGATATACATACGAACACCTCAAAAAATTTAGAAACCTTAATATCTCCAATTTTGCGTGAACACTTTGTCTTCCTTTCTTCTCTGACTAAATGAATATGCAAACATGCTTTTTAGTGTTACAACAATTACATGCACGATAAAAAAATAAGGAAGGAAGCACCTGCCAATATATACATGCTGCACAACTGCAAAAACTGTAAACCACAGGAAAACTTTTAAAAAGAAAAGAAAAATTCCAAATGAGAAAGAAAAAGAAATACAGAAATTCAAAAATCCAACAAGGTGAACATCACTTCCTGCTACTATTCTCAAAGACTAGAATAGTTACAGTTTCCTGTGAATATTTTAACTCTCGTGAATATATTAACTCTCCCTCAAAATAAAGTAAGTTAGGATAGTTACATACCTACAGCTTTTGAACACACAAACGATCCTCCTTTTTATTCTAAGAAAACTACCATTTTTCTCTGTGCGGTCATAAAAAAAAAACACCATATTTAGTAAATCTTAAACTTTACTATCTACAACTTGTTTTCGTCTCTTTTTGACTCTCACTGAGTATTCGAAAATGTAAACATCCTTTTAATTGCAAAAAGTCCCACAGTACTCTCCAACTGGACAGACAAACGAACATCTCAAGAAAACTTTTAAACTTTAATATATTCCCCAAATGCGTAAACACATTTATTGCAACAACACAATTGAATTCAGAAATTCAAAAATTTAACGTGTATATATGTATATATACATATATATATATATATATATATATATATATATATATATATATATATATATATATATATATATATATATATATATATATATATATGTAGTAATCTGGAGACTGAGAATGTTTGCGGCTGCAGATACCTTTAAACCATCCTTTCTATCAATTATATATTCATGTAATGATGCAATGACTGTTTGTGTATAAAGCTTGAAACAGTGTACCGCGGAATCCTTTGCGTTCTGTTTTCATTTTACGTTTTAAATATATATATATATATATATGCGTGTGTGTGTGTGTGTGTGTGTGTGTGTGTGTGTGTGTGTGAGTAATTGCTTTTTTTCAAGGCAGCGCTCTCAGCGGCCACTGGTAGTAGTAAACACATATGACCTCTGCTGACCCAAAGGGTACGAAGGTTCTGTTGTCTCCATGACTGACCTCTCCAAATTTTGTCGAATCTATGTATAGACCTGTAGTCATAATCTATTCACCAAAATGCTGCCCAACTATTTCTTCCAATAATGGTAGTGGTGATGACAGTTATAATGAAAATATTAGACGACGACAACAACAACAACAACAACAACAACAACAACAACAACAGCAATAATAATAATAATAATAATAATAATAATAATAATAATAATAATAATAATAATATGCTGCAGCTGCAGATACTAAATGCTACTAATACTGCAATAATACTACAACTACTACTATTATGATAGGACAGGAATCTGAGGCCCAACTACCAGTAGTTTTCGGGGAGGTTCAGCATGACATAGAATGTGACAAGGCTAGGTCTTTGAAATACAAGTACAACAGAAACAGGAAGAAAGATTGCGAGGAAGGTATGGTGAAAGGGTACAGTAGGTTCGCCACCACCCCCTGCCGGGGGATCACGGTTTCGATTCTCAGACCGTGCGTTGAAAGTTTCCATTGAGCGGAAACACCTAAAAAAACCACGAGGCTACGGCAGGGGTGGTGGCGACCCTACTGTACGCTTTCATCATAGCTTTCTCTCAGTCTTTCTTCCTGTTTCTAAGTACCGGAGTGGCCAAGGGAACGAGAATGATCCTCAAATATGCGAACCTGTTCGTTGGCTACATTTCATTGGACCCACTCCAGATCAATTCTGCCGTTATATTGACGACTGTATCGGTGCAACCTCACTCACTTTTGTCAAATCGTTCCATCCTGCCCTACACCTCTCCCGCACTATCTCGACACCTCTATCACCTTTCTTGACATTTCGGTCAGCATTCATCAATCCACTCTCACCACTTCCATCCATTACTAACACGCAGACTCTCACTCATACCTAACCTTCTGCTCCTCCACCCTGCTCATTTCCCTGCTCCCACCCAAGCTGCCGCACTTACCCTTACCTCTCCTACACCACTCTCCTCACCGGCACCCATTATCGGCCCTATCATATCACCGGCTCCTTCATCTGCACTTCTAACAATATAAGCTACTGAATTTCCTACTCTCTCTGCCATTCTCTATACATCGGGTAATTGGGACGCCGCATGGCTGACCGGTTCGCGGAACACCTCCGAGACATCCGACTTGGCAATGACACCTCGGTCTCACGCCATTTGCGCTCTACCAGTTACTCTTTGCAACACATGTCTCTGTTCGTATTGCCTTGCACTGGGGCCATCCGGACTCCTGCCTTCGCCGTGAACAGAGATTAATCTTCTCTCTTCGCTCCTTTCCCCACATGGCCTCAACTCTCGCCCACTTTTCATCTAACCCTCATCCCATCTCCTCCCTTCCTCTCACACCTACACCCCCACTTCTCCTCTCTTTCTCCAACTCCTACTTCTTCTCTTCACTCCTACTCTCCTTCTCTCTTCTCTTCACTCCGACCAACCTTTTCCCTTCCCCCTTTCTTCGTCTTTTGTTTTTTTTTTATGAATTCTCCCTACATATATATATATATATATATATATATATATATATATACCATAAATGCTCGAGTATAATCCACACTTTTTTCCAAAATTTTAAAGGTCAAAATTTCTAGTGCGTTCTATACACGAGGTTAAAATTGAAAATTATTTTCTAAGCAAAGTTTTGTAAGTAATAAATATGTAAAGGCAATTTACTTAATATGTACTTTCACTTACGTTATTACTGTTATTTCTTTTATTTTCTACAAACAGAGTGCGCAGGAAAACTACGCGTTTGCATTATGTTATATATACAATAATAGAACGTTACCGTATATACATTTACAAACCAAGGACGTTGTTCAGACTTCCTTCATTCAAGTTAGATAAGGGGTGCGTATTATACACAAGGTTTAAGTTTTTCAGAGATAAAGCCCCCTAAAAGTCCCCTACGTATTATACTTAAGGCCGGACTATACTCGAAGATTTACGGTATATATATATATATATATATATATAAATGAGTTTTCAGGGATATATATTTTCCCTGTCTTTGCTCATAGTTTGGTTCTAGATGCCGGCTAAGACAACGGTCCGTATCGAATCCCGGTGCGTACATGAAATTGTTAGACATTGGCGACATTTCTTCTTGGGTAACTCTCTGTTTCTTACGCAAGGCTGCAAAGCGTCCGTAGAGTGTAGAATACTTTTAATTAGTAGTTTCATTTAAATTGCCCTAAAGTCAATTTCCATGTGTGAAAACATGTCTGTGTTCGCTCTTGTTTCGTGGTTAATAATGTGTATTTGGATGTGAAAATTCATTAGCGTTCCGCCACATATAAGTCCCATCTCTTTCCGCCTATTCCATAAGACTTAGCGATACTAACTATCGATATGTGCAAATCACCACTCTCCTTATTATTACTATATATATATATATATATATATATATATATATATATATATATATATATATATATATATATATATATATATATATATATATATACATACATATATATACATATATATATATACATGTATATATATATGTGTATATATATATATATATATATATATATATATATATATGTGTGTGTGTGTGTGTGTGTGTGTGTGTGTGTGTGTGTGTGTGTGTGTGTATGTATGTATATATGCATGTAATAGTCATGATCTTAAACGTAGAGTTAACAAAAGGAAAAGGCTGATCAAATTACTTAGTGAGACGGAATGTTTCACATTTTGTAAAGAAAATACCCGTATCGGTAGTACAATCGATTCTTATTTCCATTGTTTTAATTATTTGCATTCAAAATTGTTTGGAAATAATGCACACAAACTTGTTTCTGGATAATACAGCTTATCCTGTTCAAAGGTTAACGAGGTCAAGTCTACGGAAGAATTGTATTCACTAGGAAAATCATCGATGAATACAATCTTTCTATTTCTCGAAATAAATTAGAAATAAACTCTTAGAATATCGATGAAAATAATAAAACGTTTCAACGACCAGGAAATCAATGTAACTTTCAACTTAGCGTGTAATAATCAATGTTGTTTTGTGTCATGTATCGCGTGCGTTTTTAGTTTCTACGCAATGGGGGTTGTATATTCAATACAATTTCATTCACACTTCTTGTGTTAATTCATGTGTCCTTTTATTTCAGTGAAAATGTTTTGATATGTTCTATTCTACATTTTTCTCTATTTTATACGGATTACAAAACAACGTCAACAAAACAATGTTTTCCTCTGTTGTCAAAACCATTGGTCCAGAATTAACAAATCCGAAAGTTTTATGTATTTATTTCCCTCTCGTCCAACTCTTAAGATTGTGGATCTATAAAATTCCATTGCTTTGCTTTTTTCCCCCTCAATATGAAAAACAAGGTAAATCATACCAACATACATAGAATTTGCTTTTTCTTCAAAAGCAGAATGTTTCCTTAAAATTCTACTGAAAAGCTAGTAAAAATCTTTAAAATTTCTACGGAAATGTTACTTCAATATGTATACCCAGTTTCTCTTGAATTTGTGTTTGGAAAATGTTTGAGTGTTTAACCTCAGGGAGACCACAAGTCAAGTTGCAGCAATAATCCGCCATTATATGTAAGTCCCATCTGCCTTGATACTTCTGTTCCATTGATTTTACGCCCTGATGGAAACGTTCACCCTCTTCATCATGTGTGTCTCCAAAATTTTCAGGAAATTCATTAAGGAAATTTATCAAGGAAATTTTCAGGAAATTTATCGATTTAATTTTCAGGAACTTTATCGAGTTGAATGTGAAAATATTAGAGCTATATGATTGTATTTGCTCCCAAATTTTGTGAATTCTCCAGAATGTTGTCGAAATTTTCACAATAGCTGGTTTCTTGTTTGTTGGCCTGAAATTCATTTACAGTTATTACAAATGAATTCCACGCTGCTGTAATAATATAAAGAAATACACCGAGTTTACAACAGAGGTATCACTTTTTTGATATGAGATTCATGAACTACGTCAGTCTTTATCCTTTTACTGCTCAGACTTGGAAATGTGCTGCAGATATAATGAATGTATGCTCCATCTTTAACCAGAGCTTTAACAAACTGCTTAATAATACCAAGTTTGATATGGAGAGGAGGAAGAATGATTGTTCTAATCATTGTTGAATTAAATGACTATTGACCTAGAGGTCCTTGAACCACATTTAAAGACTTTAGAGTGAAGATTCACTGCAGCCATTGTTCGATCATCCAAGACATTTCCCTGGCTCTGGACCCCCACATATATATATATAACGCATGGATATTTTGTGCATCGACATTGTTGTCCTAGGAGAAAATTGATCATCTTATATTCCACGTATATCACCGATTCATATGGTGGTTTTTGTATCTTGATAGCTAGACGTGATGCTAAATCATAGATTCTAAGTTTGGTAAAGAATAAATCCCGCGTTCGGATTCATGATATTTAAACCTTTAAATCAGGTTAAACACAATAGCAGCAAAATATTTCTTTTGGGTTGTGTATTCTTTTCGAGGCATATGCTACTTGTCACTGAATAATTCCTGAAGTAAAATTCATGAACTTTATGAAGCATCCGCATTTATTAGAGCCATGTGTACTAAATGACTGCAAATTCTGGAATAGAAGTGATAAATTTAAGCAAGTCGTTTCACGTTGTTATTTATTCAGTACGAAAATCTCTTATAGAATGATGAACCGGCCAGATTTACATGTGTGTGTTTGCGCGCGCATATATATGTGTGTGAGTTCATGCGAGTGTGAAAGTGTTTTAGACCCATTAACATCGCAGTGATCTAAAAATGGCGAATCCTTCACAACCATATGAAAGATGTCTGTAATCAGTCCTATACAGGAAACATACCAAAAGATTTTACTTATAATGGAATTTAGTTGACGATAAATACTGTTGAAAAGGAAGACCGCTTCGATAAATATGACACCAACCAATAGATATCAATGCTGTGATAATCGATAACCGAATAAAAGAAACATGAGCTATTGGACAATATCTTTAAACAAATATCGAAAAGGCACGAATAAAGTACGCATTCAAGCTGAGTGGCAATTGATAGAATGATAGACAGAAAGAAACGAGAAATTGACGAGCTGAGTGTGGAATGGAGCGGGCGAGGTAAGTAACAGCGGATGAGACATTAGAGAAAGACAGAAACTCAGAAATGTAAATGTTTCAGTAGAAGATAGAAAATACAGAAAGAAACAAAACTGTAAGTGCAACAAAACAGTTAGGAAACGAAACATGATTTATAGGGAAAAACAACCAGGAATCGAGTTATCAAGAACATGATGCGCAATGTTTCCATGATAAATAAATTCAGTAATTCTGGTTGAAATTAAATGAGCAGTGCATCCAACAGCTTTGTATGCAACTTTGCTTCCTGTTCAGACGTGTTAAACTTTGTGTGGGTGCATGGATAAGAATAAATGGTTTAGTATCTGTGAAAGATGACTGGCTGAGGTATAGAGAGCTGATAATTTACGTAGACATTATATTTCTAGACGAATATAAACATATATACCTCCAATACAACAATGCACATACATATATATATATATATATATATGCATCTACCTGTATGTGAATGAGCGTATGTATATGTACATTGATATATATATATATATATATATATATATATATATATATATATATATATATATATATATATATATATATATATATATATATATATATATATAATAAAGTAAAGTTGTGGAATACCGTACGAGTGGAAATATATATGAAAGAAGGTTTGAAAATGCACTTATTTTAAAAAAATATTTATTTACTTAACCGGTTTCACTTTTTTAGAAAAAGATTATCAAAAGTCATTGAGAATAATAAAAAAATGTTAAAAAACAGTCTGAGTATTAAAATGCATATATACATTCTTTGATGATAAAATATATTTAAAGTATAAAGCTTTGTATGAACTTTGTAGTGTTACATACTGATGTGTGACAATCAGTATGTAACACTACAAAGTTAATACAAAGCTTTATACTTTAAATATATTTTATCATCAAAGAATGTATATATGCATTTTAATACTCAGACTGTTTTTTAACATTTTTTATTATTCTCAAAGATTTTGATAATCTTTTTCTAAAAAAGTGAAACCGGTTAAGTAAATAAATATTTTATAAAAATAAGTGCATTTTCAAACCTTCTTTCATATATATATATATATATATATATATATATATATATATATATATATATATACATATATATATAAGAAAGTCAAAGAAGAAAGATTCATGGTCTCATTTGACGTGATTAATTTATACACCAGTATACCTCATAATTATGGACTTGAGGCAATTCAATTCTGGCTGGATCAATTCCCGAAAGAAATCCCAAACAGGATCAGTAAAAAATTCATTACAAAATCGGTTGAATTCATCTTACGAAACAACCACTTCATGTTTGACAATACTTTCTACCGACAAAAATCCGGAATTGCTATGGGCACTAGAGCAGCTCCAGTCATTGCGAACCTAACAATGGGTTACTTGGAAATAATAATATACCAGGAATCTTTATCTACCTTTGGAAACACCCTTTCCCAATACATAAAAGAAAATTGGAAAAGGTTCCTGGACGACTGTTTCATACTCTGGAATGAAAACACAGATGAACTCTTGAAATTCAAAAGTCTATTGAACAGTGTCAACCCAAACATACAGTTCACAATGAAGTACAACCAAAAGGAGCTCCCATTCTTGGATATACTAATTAAAAATGTAAACCTAAAAATAGAAACGGACATATTTTACAAAACCACAGACGCCAAACAATATCTACGATTTGATTCATGCCACCCAAGACACACCAAAACAAACATCGCCTTCAACCTTGAAAGAAGGATATGCACAATAGTGTCAGAACAAAATACTAGAGACTGTAGACTACAAGAACTCAAAAACACACTAATTGACAGACACTACCCAGTTCAACTCATAGAGGATGGAATCAGACGTGCATCACAAATCGACATAGAAAACTTAAGAAAAGTTAAACTCAGCAACACGCCTTCCCCGAAAATACTGCCGTACATATCCACATACAACCCCAGAAACAAAGAAGCCTTCATCATCATCACCCAAAACATACCAATGCTACATAAGGACCCCAAATTAAAAGAAATTTTACACACACACAAAATCATTAAAAGCTACAAACAACCAAAATCACTGAAAAAGATCCTCACAAAGGCAAAATTATTTTCCAAAATAACAGATGCAAAACTGAAATAATGTGGTCGACCAAACTGCGCAATATGCTCAAACCTTCTAGAAGGTCCAGAATTCCTCTACAAAGAGGGACAAAAATTCAAAGTTAAATCTGACTTTACTTGTGACTCAGAAAACCTTATTTATGTAATAAGATGCTCGGGCTGCCACGAAAACTACAAAGGGTCCACAGGATTATCGCTCAGAAGCAGATGCACTCTGCATCGACAGCAGATTGCATGCCAGGAATACCGAATGATACCCTTTAGTGAGCATATTGAGAAATGCGCAAAACTAATGCTACTACAATTTATAATCTTTCCATTCTATCAATGTGCCATTAGAACACCAACACACATTAGATTAAATAAGGAAACGTTCTTCATTCAAAAATACAAACCCAAACTTAACTATTGCTAACACATTTAAATAAGGAAATTCATCACCCCACTGAGAGGAAAAAAAATATAGAACAAAACCTAACTTACTATTCCTTCTAAACCAAACCATGGTAAATTAATCAAAATCTACCACCTCCTACATTTCAATTATCTCCCTTATACCGGAATTTTAATAGCCACAACATTGTTTATCATTTGTCGATTTCTATGACAGCTTTGATAGCTCCTGAGGCCTGCACGACTCAAAAGCCTTGCCCACAAACAACGCACACAAAAAGCAACACTCTCTCACTCTTCACAGGTCCCCTTTCTAAGCCCCTCCTAATTCTCTCATACATTCACTCTCTCTCTCTCTCAAACTTTGAACAACCATCATGCATTATCTTCCTCCATTCATCACTGTCTTCTACCCCCCCTCCCTCAATTACCAGCTGCAATTGCCTGTATTAGAGCATTTTAAGGCATTCCTTAAACCTTAGTTTAGGCTTATGCGCTAGTCTCCTGCCATCTTCCGGCTCATCATACAATAGCTGTTTAGGCAGTCGCTCATCACTCATACTTACCAAATGTCCCCCATACCTCAAACGGCTTTGCAAGATCATTGACTCTATACTTCTACTGCCACTCATCTCAAGCATCTCCACTTTATTAATGGCCATTTTCCAGTTTATCTCCAAGATTTTTCTCAGACAGTATTGATGAAATCGTTCCAATTGCCTTACATGCCTACGGTAAACAACCCATGCCTCACTTCCATATAGCAAAGATGGGAGGATGCATGAGTTATATAGCTTAACGTTAATTAGTGAAGATATATTATATTGTTTCCACAGAGGCCTATCAAGCGTACCAAATGCACTACTAGCCCTGCTGATTCTGTATGAAATTTCATCATCAAGACCAGCAGTGTTCAAGGTACTTCCTAAATAAATAAATCTAGGTACAGTCTCCAACCTTTGACTATTCACAATTATAAAAGTTTCCACATACATCTTGGAGGGAGCGGGCTGGTACATTATAACATTTTTTTTAGATTGATTGATAGACTTAATGCTGCACATGGTGCAGAAATCGCTTTCACACTGTGCTGCATATCTTTCTGAGACAGTGCCAACAGGTCACAATCGTCTGCATACAGAAATTCAACAAGGTGAGAATGCAGAAGTTTCGTTTTGGCACAGAGTCTTTTGAGATTGAACAGTTTTTCTGTTGTCTTATATCTTATATAGATCCCTTCGAAGTAATCTTTACAAGCTATTTGAAAGAGTATTGCGAAATATATATCAAACAGTGTAGGAGCAAGAATATCACCTTGCTTTACACCATTTTGTACAGAAATTGGATCTGATAAGGTACCTCCAACATTCACTCTCACTTTCATCTTGTCATGAAATGGTTTAAGCATTCTCACAAATTTGTCATGGTTTCCTAGCTTTTTAGGATCTCCCAAAGTGAAATTCTATTGATAGAATCATACGCTTTTTTTAGGCAACCTGGTATAAGTCCATATACTGTTCGATGCACTTTTCTTGCAACTGTCTAGCAGAAAATATCATATCTAAAGTACTCCTACTATCCATAAACCCACATTGTGACTCTGGTAGAACCTCGGCTGCTATGTGCTGAAGAAATCTATCCAGTATTACCCTACCGAGGACCTTTTCAGCAACATCTAACAGACAGACTACAGATGCCGCCATAATTATCATAGACATCCTTTCAACCTTTAGATTTATATAGTATCTCCATAGTTGCATCACACCAATCTGCAGGAACCCCTTCACTTTGCCAAACCGTCTGAAACCGTCAATATTGCACATCCGTCAACATTGCACAAAGTTGATCACCACCATATTTATGTCTCTGCATATAGTCCATCCATACCAGGAGACCTTTCTATTGTTCAATTTCCTGATTGCTGCTTTTATTTCAGCCAGGTTTGGAACTTCTGCTATAAGATGGTTTATTGTTCTCTCGGGTATATTGTCAAGAAAAGAGAGATCAACTTGAATGGGTCTATTGAGCTACTCATCAAAATGTTCTTTCCATCTCCCAGCAATTTCTTTAGGATTTGTTAATAATTATGTGCCATCCTTGCTTCGAAATTGCGCAACGTTTAATGAAACTGCCGCATAAAGTTTTTCAAGAGAATATAGAAAAGTTTGGAATTGTTAGCATTTGAAGCTTCTTGGATTTCATCGCATCTATCACTCTATTAATTTCCCTGCATCATCCGTAGCTTCCTCGGCATTGTTGATTTTACAATCTTGAAATATGTAGCCACTGTGCTATTCGTTGACATGTCAACATTTTGCAACATATTAAATGACTTTCGCTTTTCCTCTAAGATACGATTAACTTCTTCATCATTATCGTCAAACCGATCTTGGTGTTTTTTTTACAACAAAGCCAAGAATGTTACTACAAATCTCATACACTCTTTCTTTGAATGACTTTCAGCTTCCATCACAGCACAAATTATTCAACTCACTCACAAACTCACTGTGAACTGACGGAATTTTAAAGATTATTCACATCAATACGTTTAGGTAATTTGACATTATTTGCTCTAACATTAGGCTTGACAACAAAATTCACCTTGGCACGCAATGGCACACCGACTCACATTCCTACCTTAATTTCTCCGCCTACCCTACCCACACCTAGCTCTCTATCGCCTACTCCTAATTCTTCCGTCTGTGCAGGATCTGCAGTGAGACTGGGTCTCAATTCATGTCTCGCCACTTCTTCCATCGTAGATATCCACTAACCACTATCACACTACCGTGACTCTGCTCTTTCTCCCTGCAACCACGCTGCCCTTGCCCTCTTTTGTTTCCACGTCACCTACCACCCTCTTGCCCCTCCAATGCACCATTCTCCAAGCTTTCCGGCGGCTCCAGTTGGACCCCTCCACCTCGCATATCTTCCCCAACCTACCCCTTCCCTCCTTCAAACGTACCCATGACCTAAGTGACTTCCTTCTCTACAGTTTCTTCCGTAACCCCACCTCCAAGCCTGGTTCCTTCCTCTGTCCCCAACAACGCTGCCGTACCTTCTGCTACCTCTCCAACACCACCATCCACACATGCACACACCATCGTCCCTACAAAGTTTCTTCTTCGGTGGCTGCTACTGCTGTTCTGCACCCTTATTTTGATATTGTTGTTGTATTTTTCTGTGCTTGTGTTTTCGTTCATGCTGTAGCCGTCGTCGTTTTCGTCGTTGTTGTTGTTTTTAATGTTGCTGATTTTCATGTTGTTGTTGTTGGTGCAGCCATTTGTGAAGTCAATGTGTGCGTCTATATGTGTATATATGGGTTTCCTTACTATGTTGTTTGTATCCTTGCCCATTATATATATTTTTTGGCCTACTTATTTACCTGTATTTCTTATATTCCATTACGTTCATGTTAAACATTTGTATGTGTATTACACTATCTCTGTATCTTTTCTATCTCCCTTATGTCTTTAGACGTTGAGTTGCATGAGGTGGTGGGGAAGGTTGCTTTTGTTCCATCCGTCATGTCTGTTGAGGCTAGGTCCGTCTATTACTACGTGTGTGGCCTCTGTAATCTAAGTGTAGTCTCAGTTCTAATCGTTTATAATAACTTAACCACTTGGTTATTAACCGAACTACTATGTTCTACCTGAGCAAGTTCATAGAGGACTGATGACGAGCTGTTCAACACTTTTATATTATTTGCATATATATATATATATATATATATATATATATATATATATATATATATATATATATATATATATATATATATATATATATATATATATATATATATATATATATATATATATATATATATATATATATACATATATATATGCATATATATATATATACATATATATACATATACATATATATACATAGAGCTGCGGCCATGCTGATGCACCACCGTGTTGCTACACTGTTTTTACAGGGAGCCTCTTACAATATGTGGCACTTGGTGAAGAATGAAGTTTGATTTAGCAACGCTCATTTGCACCTCCTGCCGCGAGGTAGGTTCATCTGGGACTCTCGATAGGAAGAGGTCCAGCTTTGATTTAAAAACTCCTACATCTACTTTGTGCAGATTCCTCAGTCTCTTTGGGAGAATATTAAAAAGCTGTGGGCCCCTGAATCCCAAGTCCTGAACGAAAACAAAGATGATCAAGTGAGAAAAAAAAAGATGGACGATGGTCACGTGCACCTAAAAAGAAGGTCGACATGGTTGAGTGAACATGTTTAGGTATAATCAAGACACTCCAAATTTAATCTGATGAGAGAGTGGGCATGTGTCGTTTGTGTGTACTTCAAGGGCTAAAATTTAGGTTGTTAGCTGTGTAGCTTCCTCGTGATAATTGGCAGAATGAATTTTGTGTGACACTTGTTATACGCTTGTATACTCATACATGCAAGAACGTCTGACCAACAGTTTGCGATGGAGAGACAATCGATACTGTACTTACTGTGGAATACCAACTACTTCCAAGGAAAACCTACCTGACGCGACTTACGGAGAATAGTGATCAAACGCAATCGCTGAAAGGCTTTCTTCTACGAGAATTGATCTATTACTACATGTACGGAAAACTTCGGCTTAAAATCCAGAAAGAGCCCCCAGGTATGAAAGAGAAATTCGAGACTGACCTGGATCATTGTAAAGAAGGAAAGCTTTCGGCATTATTCTGACTCTTTCTTTAAACAAAACAAGGAACATTTACGAGATAAACACTTCCACACACTCGTGACATTCTACAAGCGCCATAAGGGTAACATACGTGAGAACCCGTAATTCAACATATAGTGACATAAACACAGAAATAAAGGAGCTAGCCACGAGCATTAAAGTATAAGATAGCGTGAACTGCCTCGTCACGCGAACCTCCAAATTACACCTAAGTATCATAAGTCGAAATTCCTCTTCAATCCCGAATGCAAGCAGATCTACCCCTCTAACAGTGAGATAGGTTTCATTAGCAAAAGTACTCTCGATATTATCAACTCCGATATCAGAAGAACTACAGCATTGAATCAATAGAACTCCAGCTCAGCCGTTATCGACTGATTCCGCGGTATCGAGAATAATTCCATGCAAACACTCGATAAGAATAGTTGAGATGGGTTGGGTTAGTGCAAGAAAATGATGAACTCCTCTAGTAATAATACATAGGGGATCCCTCCAAGTAATTTAATTCTATGACACTTGTTCAAAGATGACTTGGTTTAAGTAAATCTGTTTTCCTCAAATGAAATAAAGATGAGACAATATAAGTATTTGGAGGGAACGTTTTGATGGTTACAATCAAAATATATGATGAAACAAATAGGTTAAAAACAAAAAAATAATGAGGGGGCCAAAAGCAGAACATTAGAAGGTGATACTTCTTCTGATACGAGCCTAACGTACTTTCTAGTTAATTGGTAAGATGTACATGCACATTATGTGTAATTGATAAGTTCATCTTCAAAATGTCAACAATCATAAAAACAATTGCACTTGAAATTAATTTAACTGCATTCGATCTTTAAATTCGTAAACATCGCAACGCGGAAGTAAATAATGTATTTTGAATATATAAATTAATATGGGTGGTGGTAACACATATTTTCTGTGCATATTTTCGTCAGCTGTTATTCCCATGCCATTTACGTTAAAATACCTTTGTAGCCTTGTCGGGAATAATGCATCACCTATCTTTGCCCCATTTTTTGGATGCACACAGACACATATAAATATATATCTGTGTGTGTATGTATGTATGTATGTATGTATGTATCTTTCTGACAGTATGTATACGTATATGTGCATGTGTGCATATATTCTTTTCTTTAATTCTTTTATTTGTTCCAGTCATTTGGCTGCCGTCGTATATGTATGTGTGTTATTGTGTGCGTGTGTGTTATTGCGTGCATGTGTGTTATTGTGTGCGTGTGTGTTTGTCATTGTGTGTCTGTATACATGTATACATATAGACATTCTGAAAAAATGAACATGTATTTATCAGTAAAAGAATTAATTAACTCATATATAAATATATATTTGTGTTTGTGGGTGTTTTCGCCGGTGCACGTTCGGACCCACACAAATCCAGACTCCCAGAAACATATATATATATATATATCATTCAAAGTTTCATACCTGCACAAATAATTTTTAGAAACAGCTAATTATATACCATTCATTCCGGACTATCTATTCTTCAATTTGTTACAATAATTACTAATTATATACGTGTATAAGATACAGCATTTACGAATAAATAATTGCCAATTAAACGCTGTCTCACCGCTAAGAATTCTAACCGTTGCTTATGAAGCGTCTATGGCTTTATATTTATTGTTATATAGATGTTTGCTTTATATGTAATTGTGTATTCAGTTAGCTAATTCCTTCTTATTTCCTACTGCATATACATAGTTTGTTAAATAATGACTTACAAACGTAAAAAGAAAACTGTACACGTATCAGCACAAAATGCGTTGTGTTTGCTGGAAGATAAATTATTTTTCAAAATAATATTTCGTATTCAGACATTTTCCCTGAGAATATTAATTACGTATGTGTTTCGCCTCATTTCTACATTTTTACAATTGATCTTTGTAAATTAGTTTGAGATGTTAAGAGTGCATATAGCCATAATCTAATACGATTTTCTTATCACGATGCAACGAATTCAAGTTATAATATTTCGTGTATTCATAGGATAAAACGATATAAGAAATAGTGTGAAATTTGGTGGATGTAAAAACTAGACATCTTTAACTATTGTGATTCAAGGTGGCTTGAAATTTCATTTATAAATGTATCAAAAACGTGTTCTTATCTTTTGTTACATTTGTTATCAGCTATCCTTAATACTATCACTAATATATTTTTTGCTAGCTCATAACATATGGTATAACTTTAATTTTATGTTATCGATCTGTAACGTTATTACTTATGAATCCTCAAATGTTATAGATCACTGAAAAGTTTGTGTAAATACCTTCAACTTAAATCTTTAATTTTATTTGAACTTCACCTAAAAAATACAACATACTAATCTCGTATAAAATGAAAGAGGGATTCCTTGATTTCGTAGTATAATGATCTCTATCTCTCTCTGTCTTTATATGTATATATCTGCGTGCGTGTGTGAGTGTGTGTGTGAGCATGTGTGTGTGTGTGCATCATATACCATAAGATAAATGTATATATATCTGATTGGGGTCGGTCATTTTTCCAATAAACACATACACTATTTATTTTTTCAAAACCTTAGCTTTACTAATATTATTATTAGATAAAGTCGAACTCGGCCGAAGTCAACTTTGCCTTTGAACTGTATGTGTCTAAAACTAAGTACCAGTTGGGCACTGGTTGCGTTGTAACCGACCTATCCCCTTCCACGCATAACTTGCTGACGTTGTGCAATAATTAGAAAGCATTATTATTAGCTATCAGTCACAGTTCTTCCGTCATGCATGCTGTGATTTCTTCAATGACTATATGTTCTTGTCTATGTTTCCACTTCTCTTTGTTGTTATCCTGTCTAATATTATCCTATAGTTCTGTGGTAAGTATTAATATCTCCGTATGCTTTTACTTTTCAGTCATGTTCGTAGCATTTTGTTTACATATGTATGTGTTTGTTTTGTGTGTGTGTGTGGTTCTGTATGTAAGATTGTATCCGTGTCTCTGATATTTGTTTCGTTTTACCCTGTCTTCAGTCGTGATGTTGCGTGGAGAAGTGAGGAGTGTTACTATTCCATTTGCGTTTTCTTTTAAGACTTAGGCTAATTTCTATTATGCGTGTAACTTCCGAAATCTAACTCACTTTTGAGCCATTCCAATGTGTGCATACGATCTTAACTTCTATGTTATCTATCAAGACACCGTATTTAGTTTAGCATGTTGGAATAGCACTGACAATCTTTTCACCTGCTCGAGTTTCAGCCAGCGTCAGTTATTCTCCTTCCTATGCTACACGCTGTGTCTCCATTTATGCCGTTATTGCATTTCAGCACCATCCTTTGTGTGCCTAATTCCAGAGAATGTGCTCCAAATTCTTCAGTTAATCTGCTGGCTTACTCTACACACTACACATTTCCTATCAATATCGAGGTATTCTTTGACATGGGCATGTTCACACATGTTATGGGAGTACCTAGTCTTTCTAATACTTTAATCTTTGGATTCCATTTACCTAAGCTTTTTTTCTAAAATGATCTGCTCTGGTATTTTTGGTTGTCAATACATTAGTTGACTTTTATTTTCCACTTCGACCTTTCTATGCTATTCCATCATTTTCTCCTGTGTAACGGTCAGATCTCATTTGTGTCATCTTCTATGATGGCCTTGAATATTGTCATGTCACCATTGTACATCCCGATTTTGTCTTTGTCCCAGAGAACTGCAAGCGGTGGGTTTAGTGCTAAATGTGTATCTCATTTTGTTGACTCGCACATGCAGAACAACTTTTTTGTCACTCTTATCAAGTCCGCCATAAGGACACTGAAATTAGTATTATCCACAATTATTGCTTTCTGGTGGATCGGGTATCCGGAGGCCATTGGTTTGATAAGGATTTTGTTATTCATAATTTCCTGCCAGGTTTCAGTATCTAAAACATATAGTGTGGGGCCAGGGTGCTTAATAGCGTAATCTATTGTTAGCTTAATATACCGATGGGTAGAATTAACAATTTGTTGGATGTGCTCCATGGTGCACACTTCTACTTTAAAATCATAGAAAGAAACATTACTACAATATTATTATTGTTACTGACATTGTCAAAAGTGCTACAAAAATATCAATAGACTTAAGAGAATTTACGTCTTATGTATTTCAATATCATTAAAATTAACTTCATGGAAAGGCATTCGAATTTTCTCATATCTGAAGCTCAGGATTCAAGTAAAGTTTATGTTTATCTACACACACGTTGGCGCAAGAAAAGTAAAAAGTAAAATACCTTTCAAAGTTAAACTGTATATGAATTATTGATAATCCAGTCAGAAATGCGTAACATTAACGTCTAGGCACACATTTTTACATTTTTAGATTAATTAAATGCTTAGCTTTATCCGTTTCACATATTTAGACGGTGCTCTAGCGTGGCCGCAGTCAAATAACTGAAAAAATGAAAGAATAAAAGAAAAACAGAACACAGATACAATGAACAAAATATACTGGATACTATACCCGACATAATTATTACACCACAAAGTTTCATCTTTTTATCGTTAATCCAGCTATGTTTATCTTATTATTTATTATATCAAATTAAGAGAAGCATGTAATATTTTAATTAGATCTGGTTACTCTTATAGTTGCAAAACTACTTTCTAATATTTTCTATCGTAACATCTCGCTTTGTGATCACGTTCTTCATCAACTCAAGCTGAGGAGTGAAATTAATGAGTATCCTTTTGGATTAAATTACACATTAGGGGTATTTCATTCAGCACTATTTTATAATGCATACCTATATTATTTTCAATTTATGTATTTTGTATATTGCATTCTAAATTACGGGACACACCATTTTGATAATTAAGATTATGCAAAAAATTATTTTATGAAACAAAATAATTTTCAGTGGATTATAAAAATATTCTGGCTAACTAGCGTTTATTCTGTTACTATTTGCACGCAAGTCTTAGTGAATCACTGTAGCCACGTTTCAATATTTGATTTCGAATCCATTATTCATTACGATATCATTATTGGAATAAATCTAAGTTTGAAGTTTGAAATGAATAAAAGTACAACGGGTTTTTTTTTTCTCAAAAACAAATATGACATTTCAATATTTGGCTTATGAACAGTTTGATTTTTAAAATGATATTTCCCCGAAGATTTTATCTATCACGCCATGGCAGCATAGTTTATATATTAGCATAGGAAACATCTAATGATTGATTTTTTTTTTTTTGAGATGTCGAAGCATCAAAAGAATAAAACCTTGTAAAAAAGGTTTAAGTGTGTTTGTATTTATTATGGTTTTATTTATATTTTGCTGCTCAGACATCAATCAAGGAAACTGTTCTTTCTAGCTATGAGTGACATAATGATATAATAAAAGTGAAATACTTGTCAAGAGGAGAGCATTATATTATTTTATGACATGAGGTCGCAGTCAAATTTATAAGTACTTGACTAGAAAACATTCGTAAGAGTGCAAGAAAATTATAAATCGATAGCATGCCAATGGTGTATATTCTGAAAATTGTAATATCGGTTATATCTTGTCAATATTTTTAACGATGTCATTCAATTATACTATATTCATTTTTATCATACCATGCTTTTCAGTTTTCTTTACATAGACATCTGTTACATTGCCAATTACAATTCCTAAACAATAGAATTTATAAATTTAACTGTAACTTGTGCTCACAGTTAATAATCTGGTTCCTGTTTAGTCAATGACAACGCAGATCAAATGATATTGAAGCCAAAAAATTTATGTTGTTCAACATTTTTTACAGATATCCCTACCACCTGTCTTCTAGGAGGATCCTGCTTTTCAAGAGCTATACTATACAAATCCACCCTAACAATATCCGCTGGCATTACTAGGCACTACACATGGATGACAGCCTATGAAATCAAGGAAGACATTCACAGCACTTTCATTCATTTTGATCCAGGGGCACAGAGAACTCCACTTCACTCCACTGTCGCACTTTCTCTGGTAACATTGTGGACTCCGTACGAAACACCCAGCATCAAGTGTACGTTTATCGATAGGGTACCACAATATTCACCCAGCGCCCCTGGTTGCCGGCTGCACCTCATTTCATCTGCCGACCCTGAGTATCGATCAGCGAGGAATATGATGTATCGCGTTGCTGTCCCCAGAGATACACTCATCTGCACGCCGGCAGCCCGGATATACCTCCTTAATATCAGCCACCTCTAGCACAGCCTGCACCAAGGTCAACGTCACAAATTAACATCATGAACAGCACTGCAAATTACCCAACACTTCTCCTTGCCCGACTACGCGCATACTCTCACCCATTACACCTCACCACTTGTGCATAACTTGCGCAAGTGTATTTGCGCGGGTGCGTGTGCGCATATGCATCTGCTCATCCTACGCATGCGCACAAATGTATGTGAGCGCGTATATATGTGCTCACGTGCGCGTCCACCTACATGTGCACATGAACGTGTGCACATGTACATAAAAATGAAGGTGTGAATGTACCTCTCTGTATGAGAGTGTATGAGTGCGTGTGTGTGGGTGTATCACGTATTCCTGTAAGTATACGTGTATATATGTGTGTTTACGTGTGTGTTTAACTGTGCACGCATACGTGGGTGTGCATTCGTATGTGTGTCTGTCTGTCTGTGTGTATGAGTGCGTGTGTACGCGCAGGCAGGATTGTATGACTGTACGCCGATGCAAACAGACACACTCGTATAAGTACTATGCATACACGCAGAAATATAGGCATATACATGTACATATATACATGTATACTCCCACATCCACTGCCCCTTCATACTTCCTCCAACCACTCGACTGAGATCTTGTCCACCATGCGTTCGATGCCCTCTTCACCATGTGGTATTCTGCATCTAATTGGGTCGCTGAATTACCGACATCAATACCTCGTGACCAAGTTGCGACCGATTGCAGGCTAACGTCCAACAGTAATTATTGACTTTCTTCAATCAAACTTTCATTGACACTGCGCAGTAGATCTGAAAAAAGTAGGATGTATAAGCGTGAGGAATGAAATTGATTACCTCGTGTTTATATATTTTAGTCTTGGGTGTACCTTTTGATAAAGACTTCACCTAGCAAATTATTTTAAATTGCTCAAATAAGTCAGAAACCAATTTGGTCCAGAAAAGATATGATAAAAGTTTTTATTTCTCATTTCGTTCTTTTCGAGATTTTGTCCCTAATTTTGTGGTTCTAGAACCTGGCAGTTCTTTCTAACGTAAGGAATCAATGAAGTGGGTTCCTCTTATATATTTTAATATACACTGAGCCTTACTATATATATATATACGTACATACATACATACATACATACATACACACATACTCAGTATCTAGTACATATATGTGTGTGTGTGTGAGTCCAGTGGTCACGTTGTTCCTCTGCGATTACTTACGTATCTCCTATGTGCTAAACTGTGCTACTCTAGAGGTGGTGTGGAATTGATGGGGAGAGTGATGTAGTGCGCAGCACTAAGACTTTCTCACTTTCAACAAATATTCTCTGCAGATCATAATATCCGACACTCTAACACCGTTGTTTCTGAATCTAAATAATTATAATCAAACGCATCATCTATTTAATTGAATTTTGTAATTAGGGAGAGAAAAGTCTAAGATAATACTAGTTCAAGAAATACTTATATGCATTTCTTTGAAAACAATGTGAAAACAATAAAATATAGTATTTTAGAAAATACTATAAAATGGGTTGAATGGCCAAATGCAAATCTATGAAAACATACTTCCACTCAGCCGATAAGAATTTTGTAGTAGTAAAATATAGAAAGTAACATGAAAAACTCTGCGTGATTCCTAATTCGAACAATAATGTATTCGAGACAATGAGAACACTAATATACATGATGGAGTTGATAAGGATGACCATGATAGTTATGATGATTTATAGTAAGTTGATTTCATTATTCATTAATATGGCCCGGCGTTTGCTAACTCTAGTAAAAATTACATATGCACTACAGATATGTAACCTTTCCCGCATCGAGGCTAATTCCATTTCGGTAAGTGAAATTTATTCCCTGAACTATTAGCTTGGCTGGAAAGTAATGAACCATGTTTTTAATTGAAGTTTTGCTATTTATTTGAATCTTTTCGCTTTCGAAGTACAGATTTCTAACAATAAAGTTATACGTAAGATTTTGTTTGTTCTTACCTCTGTCTAACAAAAGTATGGAACTAAATGGAATTGAAACTGATAATGGCTTCAAATCTTCAATAGCCGTTCAACTAATCATTGGTTTGAAAAATTTCGAAAGCTAAAGTTTTGAATATAGAGCAAGATGAATATGACTATCCATTGAGCAACAATTCGAAAAGAAAATTGTGAAGTTGACTCACGTAAATCAATATAGGAACTGGCAAATTTAAACATATTGGACACTAAAATATAAACACATGTAGAGAAATGATTTTGCGTATGTTTCGAAAAACAGGTCAGTGTTGCGCCGCTTCATTAGCCTTATTTTCCTCTACACAAGCGTGCAGCTGATTTTGTTCCGTGTAGTGGCAATACTGAAACTAATACTTCATCATAGAAACATTATTTTCGATGCTCGCCGATAATACAGTGGTATTCTCCTCTCTTTAACGGATATTTACCAAGCTATTGCAACACAGAAAAATTACTAGTAGGGATTGAGAAAAAAGCCACATGAGTAGCAATATTTATACCGACCAGAAATTATTATTTTTTCCTGATGACAGGTATGTTTCTAGAGAAATTAAATTAATTTATATTGAGAGAAAGCTCTCTACTCAGTCCTCTATGAAATTATCTCATAATTTCACAAGGACATCATAATTTCCATCGGAAGAATTTATTAAGATGTAGCAGATCAAATTCCCGAGAGATACTCAATAAGTTTGTTGTAGGAAATAAGAATTTAATGTCATCGAAATAAATCATCTTGTCTCATACTGTCAAATTTGTGTGGCCCCTTAATGAATATTGATTCAGTTAAAATATAGTCTCTGCTAAGATGCGTTTTGCTTTATTGTTTAGTTTGCCACAATTACTTTCGTATAACTGATTAAAAAGAAAATAAACTATTAATTTCCGTTATTCCAAGCATCTGCGTGCAGAGGCAAGTTTCTTCAGGTTTATTGTAATTTACAGCAATTGAGTACTTTTTGAATTACAACTTCCATTTAAAAGTCAATAATTATTAGAAACTCGAACTACAAGTATCTTTCTTCTTTGAACGTTTAATTGAAATTCAAGTTAATTAGAGAAAAATGCAAATATAGTTTAAATATTCAGATGATATATTGGGCAACCTGTTAAAAATACCGAAGCCATCAAAAATGCTGATTCGGATGATAATGCTAGGTTTGCTATTGAATATATTTTTGAAACTTGATCTGAATATGTATATATGCATGTATATGTGTATGAACATATTCATGTATGCATGTGTGTATGGATTGATGCATGGATATATCCATGTGTATATGTATCTGTGTGTATTCATGTGTCTGCATGTGTGTATTTATGTATGTATTGATCATAAATATACAGATGCTTTCAAAAATTAAATATAACGTATTTTCAATATTATATAATATGATGCGTTAGCAGATCTCTCATTTGCGGATGAGAAGTGAACAATAATTAACCTCCGTCGAAATGAGTGTATTTACGCATACGTTTAATGGTTTTCAAATGATAAACTCAAGAATTGAAACAATCAAAACAGAAATATCTGCGAATCTCAAAATATTTACACAACAAACACAAAACATTCAATGCTTTCTCTTTTTGCATAGAAAATAATTAGTATTAATTTATTTTTCAATTCCGCACCTTCTTAGCTAGTAGAAATACGTTTGAAATCATTTTGAAACAGATTTTCATAGCTATACTTTGTTCCTGGCAAATCTGCCCAACCCACGTCTCAATAAGCATTCCATCACAATCTTTTTAATCATATTAAAAGTAAAATGACAGAATGGAACAATTATTGCAGTACCAACACACGGAATTAGAGTTCAATATCTTTCACTCATATCGAAGAATATTCAAGAAATCTTTTTCATTATATCTACATCAATGAAAAAAGAGCTTGCAGTTGGGGGTTTTATCTAGGATTTGTGTCTGAAAGATTTTTCTACATTATCAATTTTTCCCCAAAACATTGCAGAAAATGGGAGTTACATACATCTATGGGGAACATTTTAATATTTCTACAGTCAATCATTTAAGTTGCCTACATTCCTTTCTTGAAGGAAAGATTCTAATATCTACGAATATTAAACCTAAATGCTTTATTTTTAGGGCTAATATTGCTGTTGTTTCGATAAAAGAAGAAATAGATGCCCACGCACTGCACATGGAAATGTAAATGTGCATACATAAATGAGTATGCGTATACTTACATGCACACACACACACACACACACACACAAACACACACATATATGTATATTTATATACATATGTATGTGTGTGTGTGCGCGCATGCGCGCGTGTGTGTGTAGTAAATATAAACAGAAAACGACAGATTTATTGAGACAAGTATCAGGCTGAGTAAAAAGTAAGCAACGTTTTGAGACACGAAATCCATCACAATATATTTCAATAATGCGGAAATTTTATTCATGAAGCTAAGTACCATTACAATCTGCACATTTTTGCTAACGACGCAGGAAGGCATCAAGGTACTTGAAAAAGTGGTAGTCGGTGGGAGAAAGTTCTTAGGAATAAGACGGATGGGGACGAACATCGTAACCAAGTTCCTTCAACATCTGGAGCGTCATTAGTGAAACTTCTGGTCGAGCGTTGTCATGAAGTATGATTAGCCCTCTTCTTTTGGCAGCGGTTTTTCGTTCATTTTGGCAATGTCATGGCAATATGTTTCTGCCGTAATGAATTTTCCGGGTTTTAAGAAGTTATATTGGACGAGACCAGTAGTAAACTACAAAACATCCACCATAACCTTCTTTTTGAAGAGTTCGGGTTGAGTGAAAGTTGCAATACGGTCGAGAAGCAGATTGGTCTGGTTACGGAGATGACCCGACGAGCAAATTTCGTATCTGCGCATTTTCTGATTTTCATTCAAATCGTGTGGTACCATTTGTCGAATTGTTTTGATTTTCTGATCGCATGCAAATGATTGTAGCTAGTTTTCAGGCTAGCTTGAAGTTCTTTTGCCAGTTGTCGATTGGTTTTACGTGGATATTTCTCAATGACGGTCTTTAATTGAGAGACATCGATGATAGATGTGCGTCCACTACGCTCACGATCTTCAAAGCTCAGGTCTCAACTGCGAAATCATTTAAATCATTTTCGAGTGGACCACTCACTGGTCATTTTCTCACCAAACGTTTCGCTATCTTGAGCAGTCTCAGCTGCTTAACATCCTTTTTGAAATTGAATAGCGGAAATGCTTGAATATCGCGCTTTGACAATTCCATTCCAGATGATTGTAACAAAGATTTCTTTATTGACCGGGGGGTGGCAAGCATAAATGGACGGTACAAATGAAGGAGGGGTCGTTGGTACGCATGGTTTTTACACAGGGATGACAAGTTAAAAATGTATATAGATCGAATGATAAACGTAATAAATACACAAATAATGAAGTGGAGGATGGGTTTTGTTTCGACTCCGCAAGGCCCGTGCCACTACTTGAATCTTTATTATAATCTTTAGAGTTGTTGGCCTCGAGGTGGTGGTTAAGCACCATTCTCTCAGCCAAAACTCGGGGCACGGAGCCAGATTCCTGTGATTCGTTTAGAGCCCTAACTAAAGCCCTTTTCTTAGCCACGAATTGTTTGCTATAATTAATAGATTCAGATTTTATGGCTCTTTTGAGGGCATACCACTATTTGTTGTTAATAATGGCACCACATAATGACCTCACCACTAACTGCTTAATCTGATTCCTTTACTCCTTATGAGCCAAAGGCGACTTATTGAGTTTCCAGTAGCCGGATCCCTGTCTACGTAACTTATTTAAGTTCAGCCTAGAGGTCACAAATGTGTTATCGCTGTAGCTGGCATAGCAAAATTGTGGACGACTAACTATTTCGCTAATTAGAATCCTGTCTATGTAAGACCTAGATGACTCATCGCTATTAGTCCATGTCCACATTGGAGCATCTGGGAAAAATAGTATGTACCTATCTGCATGCTGAAATCGACTGAGCAGATTATTGAAGCGCGGGTTTCCCCTTCTATCAGTAGAGGAGCTAATGTAATCCACGCAGGCATCGCAGATTACGTCAAAGTCACCTAAAATTACTATGGTGTGAGATGTCCCAAGAAAGTTCTCCAAATCTCGAAAATAATCATACTGTCTAAGTTCCCGAAGGAGCATAGACACCTACCAACCTGAAGGCCTTATCCCTGCTTAGTGTCACGTCAAGAATGACCAACCTACCTTCCGAGTCGATGAAGATAGTTCTGGTCTCTAAATCCGATTTTTTTTTTCTGAGCAGTACAGCAACGTCTCTCCCTCCACCAGGGAACCATGGGGAAATAACTTTTTCGTAGCCATTTAGGAGGAGGAAAGTCTCTTTGACTTCTCAGTCTGGACTCTGTAGCAACTATGATATCCAGACTATGCGACCAGAAGTCATTCAGTAAAAACGACCTTGTCTCTACTCTGACCCCAGGCCGCGTACGTTCAAACACCCTACATTAAGAATATCAATAATGCTTATACTTACAGTTTGAGATGTGGTGGCACATCCGTCTCATTCCTTTTGTTTTTCGTCCGGGGCTTGTGGCATGTCGTTGACTAGGCCATCAAGTATTAGTGGGGAAAAGTCTTTCCTCAGGGAGCCCAGGTCTTTTTTTTTTTTTTGATCGGATAGCCAGCATGTTATAAATGGCTCTGTCTATTTTATAAATAGCAATGTTTTGGGGGATGTTTTTTTTTTCCTCGTAGTTTTTGGCTAGGTTGGCCAAATTTGCAATGTATTTTAGTCGCTGCAGTAGTGTTCTTTTTACTCGTCACAACTACAGTATAATCCATGTTTAGACGGGTGAGGAATACTTGGCGCTGGGAGGTTTTTGTAGTTGTGTAATCTGATGGTTGTTTTTTTCTTTTAATTTTCATGCAGGGCTAGCAGGGTTGGATTTTTTTTTTTCCGGAGAAAATTTCCTACCTTTCTACTTGGGCTTCTCTATATATACTTCCTCGGTTTCATTTTCTGATGTTTCATCCTGCGTTTCACCTGTAGCTTCTTCTGTTTGTTTAGTTTCAGATAAGGGAGTCGATGCATTTTTGACTGCACTTGTAGCAACTAGACATCTTCCCCTCAGCCTTAACTCGAAACTTGGTCTCCCCTACCTGTATAGTTTTTATAATATTTTCTAAATCAGTCGCGTCAGTCTGTATAATCATTTCGAAGCCTTGCCCCAGCGAATTCTGCAGTCCAAGAGTTGAGGCATGGAGAATTGTGATCTTATCTTCCAAGACATTTATTATGGCTGTCACCAGCCAAGCAGGATCTGCTCCGGGTGGGATGCCCTCTACCTTAATCTTGGAATTCCGTATCCCAAGATAAGTAGGTAGGAGAACTACCTCCGCGGTTTTTAATGGCACCGTTGATGCTTGTTTTGCCTTTTCCTCGGTTTTAAAACGGAATTCTATGGTGGCATACTTCACTCCTCTTGTGACGTATACCAAACTGGACGGAGGCACAGCTCCACTCCCACTTTACTTGCGTTATCCATTTTTTTGTTTTACTTTGGTCACAAATGATTTATATATCACAGTGCACCGCATTGCAATCTGCGTCGTTTCGCTGGGAGGGAAAATCATTGTTTTGATCCCCTCCCTTTTCGTCATACCTTTGTATTTTCCGAGCTCATCGCTTCCATAATTTATTGTCTCTTTTCAAACACCGGCCGCTGATGCAATATTGCTAGCTTTTTTTCCTTGCATAAACACTTCTCCTGCCGGCATGCTAATTAAAGCTGCGCTGTCTTCTCCGCTTCTGATATCTTCACTTGTACCAGATTCACTGCTGGTCTTGGTTTTCATAGGTGATTTGTCCATTTATTATTTTTTTTTTTTGAAAACTACATTTTCCTCCTTCACACAAGCAGAACAGTGGGTGTTTAAAACAACTCTCAACAAAAGTTAAACAACGCAATATGTCAACAGTACAAATTCAACAATTAAACACAAATATTACAACCTACATCAAACATTTCGAACAATGCACAAACAAAAATTACGATCAACTCGGTCAGAGATGATTGTAACATATTTCATTTTATTGGCTAGTATGACCCTACCCGAAGGGATGATCAAGGACAGAAAAGACAGCACAAGTGGAGACAAAAAACAGAAACGGATGAATGAAATAAATTATATAAAAATGAAGATTTAATGGCTACTCGACCACACTTCCTAGTAGTACAATTTTAACTATATTTTCTTTTCCACTATTTTCAAATCCTACGCTTATCCAAATAATTAAGTGAATGAAATGTGTCTTCAATTTTGCAAATTCAACCACAGGCGGCAAATGGTCACACCTTATCTCTAACCCTAATGGGTTTACGTCGCCCCCAAAGTTTGCTTTCAATGTTTTTTTATAGTTTTTTTTTAATGTCAATCAATATGCATTCGGTACCTGGAACTCGTATATTATCCTCTTCTGCAACTCTTATCACTGACTTCATCTTCCCGACTTTTTCTTCGATAACCGCATTCGTCCAGTAGTGTGTTAAATACGCCCTATAGTTTAACTGTTCTGTTTCTATTGTGTGTCTGCTTCTGTGTCTGCTTCTGTGCCTGCTTGTTTGTATTCAATTGGGGAATCTGTACTGTCAGTATTTGTTCGTTTATACCTACCTGAGTTGCATGTCAGTGATTGCGAATATTTTACTGAAGTTACTGGGCTGTAGGTGCGTGGTTATGTATATTTAGTTGGGGATTCTGCGCTGTCTGCGATATTCTTGCGTGTTTGTTGTAATGTGGAATGCTTTGTGGGCGTTCGTTTCTTTTTCTTTCTGGAGTTCTTTGGAGGTGGGGAGTTTTCATGTCTTTCCGCTTCCTGTTCTGTATTTCTTGGACTTCATCTCTGCTCTCGGCATCTACCTCTCTTCGTACCTTCCTTCAGCTTCTCGTCCTTGCTACTTTCCTCTTGTCTCACCTCCATTGATGTTTGGTCGTTGAGAAGGGTGAAATTTGCCTTAATATGGTCCTTCTCTCTGCAGTAGTAGCATGTGGGACGTCTTCCCTCCACCACCACACGCAGCTTCGCATATCTGGCAACTCTATTTCTTCTGTTATTTCTTGTACGTTTAGTGTGGTGGCCTGGATTATGACTTCTAGGCCATATCCCCCCAATTCAGTTGTTTAGTACAGCTTACCTGCAGCTCCTGAGGGTCGTCTTTTGTGTTTATTGATATAGCTACAAGGAGCTACATCTCGTTGTTTTCCGGGGGCACTCTGCCAATCCACACTCTCGCTACTCGTTACCCGAGATAGGTTTGCAGGAATATCCATTTTCCCGTTTTTAAGGTTACACTGGAATGCGCACCTCCACTGTACCAAACCTCCTTCCTCTACAGTAGAATTCGATGTTACTTTTCTCTTTCAAGCATTCTTCCAAATCTCCTTCGTTTCTCCCGCTAGGGAGAACGTTAAACCAAGGATAATCTATCCGCAACTATACAAAATCAATTCTGAACGATACAATCTCGTCGGAAAGCTAATTGGAACAACGGTGAAACAAATATCAATGTTAATTTATTGATGCATTTGGGCAAGCCTCTGTTGTATTATCAGACAATTGCAAAAAAAAAATAACGTTTAAAAAAGTTGAAACTCTGCAAAAATCCGGTACAAATTCTTCATGATTCAAAACGTTGCTTACTTTTTACTTAACCTGATAGTTAAAGAGGCTTACAGAAGAAGTCGACGTGAATATAAAGTATTCCTTTTCTTGATTACTTGAGACGAAATGTGCTAAAGTGATAGATTTCAAGTTTCCTCACTGTGAAATAGCATTGATAATCCACTCAAATATTTAAAATATTTTTACTAAATATCATGCATTTCTAGCCAGGGATTAATTGCCTCGTAATTCTTGCTGTATACTCGTAAGTTGTAAATAAGCTTACATGATAAAAAATACTACAATGAAAAATAATATTGGTTTAAAACTTTGGCACATGGACAAGAATGTCTGGGGAGGGGGTAAGTCGATTACATCTACCCAAATTTTCGATGGGAACTCATTTTAGCGACCCAAAAAAGATGAAAGGCAACGTCCACATAGGTGCAATTAGAAATCAGCAGGTAAAGATGAATGAAATGTCGTTAAGCAATTCAAGCGTGCGGTAAATATTTATTTCTTTATTGCGCGCCGGGGGTTAAACTTAGAAGGTACAAACAAGGGGGTTAAACATAGAAGGTACAAACAATTAAGTCGATTACATCGAACCCAGTGCGTAACTGGTACTTATTTAATCGACCCCGAAGGAATGACAGGCAAAGTCGACCTCGGCGGTATTTGAACTCAGAACGTAACGGCAGTTGAAATACCGCTAAGCAGTTCGCCGGCGTGCTAACGATTCTGCCAGCTAGCCGCCCTAAACTTGCGGGAAATATTGTGCCACTAGCGGCATAACAAAGAATATTTACGTCATAATATATCCTCTGGTATGTTATCTACACATAGGGTTTCACATTGTAAGACCATTGAATAATTTGATAAATATTTTCTTTCATTTACCTGAAAAAGAATGACCTTCTTCTCGGATCGGCTTTAGTGATTTAATGCATGTCACTGATTGAAATATAAGTGATCTTGTCATCGATGCAACATAATAAAATGAGGTTGTATAAAACACAGCCTATAGTAGGTAAAATCATGTCTATATGCAGACTATAGTAGGTAAAATCATGTCTATATGCAGACTATAGTAGGTAAAATCATGTCTATATGCAGACTATAGTAGGTAATATCATGTCTATATGCAGACTATAGTAGGTAAAATCATGCCTATATGCAGACTATAGTAGGTAATATCATGTCTATATGCATTTTTAAAGAAATATAATGACAGAAAGGTATTTTACGAACAAAGTTATAATAGAACCAAGTGTACTTAGAATTATTGCCTGCATAAGTAGGGCGGCAATATGGAAGAATCACTAGCACGCCGTACAGAAATCTATAGTAACATTTTTTCTGGTTTCATAATATGAATTCAAAATCCATTGAGTTCGACTTTGCCTTTCATAACATTTTGGAGTTGATGAAACACATCCCAACTGAGCTCAGAAGTTGATATAATCCATTATCATCCCCGCTCTAAAATCGTCACTATACACCAGTAGCTGAAAGGAATAGTACATATACCTTTAAAATTTGTATAATTTACACTAATGCAATACTTATATTGAATTTATAAATATCAGGTGCAGGAGTGGCTGTGTGGTTAGTAGCAGGCGCAGGAGTGGCTGTGTGGTAAGTAGCTTGTTCACCAACCACATGGTTTCGGGTTCAGTCCTACTGCGTGGCACTTTGACCGAAGCCTTGTGAGCGGATTTGATAGACGGAAACTGAAAGAAGACCGTTGTATATATGTATATGTATATGTGTGTGTGTGTTTGTGTGTCTGTTTTTCCCCCCAACATCACTTGACAACCGATGCTGGTGCGTTTACGTCCCCCTAACTTAGCGGTTCGGCAAAAGAAACAGATCGAATAAGTACTAGGCTTACAACGAGTAAGTCCTGGGGTCCATTTGCTGGACTAAAGGCAGTGCTCCAGTATGGCCGCAGTCAAATGACTGAAACAAGTAAAGAGAGTTTCATGGAAATAAAAATATACTTATGCTCAAATGCAAATTATGCTGTTTTTAAATTTCTTCTACCTTTTTTTATTAATCAAAGCAGCTAATCACTTTTGACTCAAGGCATCTCAATTTGGATGCTATGGGTTAACTAAGCGGTGCACATATTCAAGCGGCTTTTATAATGATAAGCAACATCAAACAAACAACAGAAATGTTGAACATTTTTCATCACAATTGTACAAAAATTGATGCTATGCGAAAGATGCACTTCGACATTTGATTAGAAAAGACGTCCTTTGAAATATATTGACAGCTACACGCCATCAGATAGAATAATATATAATTATGTCTCTGTCACACAACACTGTAGTTGACAAATTTAACTTCTTCATTTCTACACTGTACGTCTGCTATGGTTTTATTTCCACGCTGATCTCTCTTCGTAATTCAAACTATTGATATCGTTTAACACACACACGCACATGTATTTGTATATATATATATATATATATATATATATATATATATATATATGCAAATGTATATGTGTGAGTGGGTGTATTTGTGCGTGTGTGTCCGTGTGTATATACGTGTATGTTTATATATATTTATATACATACATTTAACTACATACATGCATTCATACACACACAAACACTTACTTTCCTCCTTAGAAACACTCGATACATTTTCCTTACAAATCCATTGGCTTTGGATCCAGAAAATGTGGAATTCAATTTTCTAAAGCCAGTTCATTTGTTTATTTTTATATTCAGTGCAAGCAATTGTACTGATTAGAATTTCGTTACTTTTGTCTATTTTAATAATACATTCCTTTGCTGCTGCCAACGTAACTACACTCATTTGTATATACATATGTTTTGCATGTGAAGGTGTTTGTGCAAGCATGTTGGCAGGTTTTAATTAATTTTACTCGAATCGTGTACATGTTATTCTGGTTATGATGCTGCTTTCACATTTTTACTTACTGTTCTGTGTAAAAATCTGATTCTTGTATTTATATAGCAGCCGCCATATGTCCGAATGCTGGACTTCTTGAATGTCTGAATATATTTTACTTCAGTATTATGTAGCACAATAATATTTCTCCACGGTATGTTTACAGCGGAAATTGTTTTACCCGTTTTCTTTATTAATTTAGCAACAACAATTATAAAGATTCAGTTGACCGAACTAAAATTAATCACACATGCCATGTATTCACAACATATTTCTTTTCACATTCTCGCAACAAATAAATGGAATGTATACAAATCTCGTTATATCATACCTTATCTATACTAATATGACTCAGCAACTGAAAATAGCCATTTTTAAAATATATATCACAGATTGATTTTCTAACAAACTTCAAAAATTAGATAGTGATGATGTGACAAGAAAGATAGAAGTATCGAGAAAGAAGATACCGGCACAAGGAGATAGTGCGGCATCACCAGATTTCAAAGCTGGCATATTTTCCTTTTCATGGGCATCTCGATTATTTAATTTTCTTTAACTAAACACTTTGAAATTTCGGATACTAGTCGAATATGTCATATAGAACATATTTTAGTCTTAGCGTTGTTGAGAAAAGTTTCTCTTTTCGAAGTCATTTCGTGTTAAAGTTGTCGTATTTGGGTAATTTTGTTCACCTTGTTTCTTGAGCCAAAGCTTGTGTCTAACTTACATCCATTTTTAACATTATTCTTGTAATCTAAGATGGAAGCTTTCAGTCAAAATCTAAGGTTTTGTGTCCTGAATGGATGGATATAACATTGGTTCCAAATACAGAATTACACCACTTTCCTTTACAAAGTTTCTTTTTAATTTTTTACAGTATGTGGCGTACATGTTTCCGTGTCGCACCTTAATGAATATGTGTTCGTAGACGAAACCTCTTATGTAAGTGCGGCCGTATATTTTACCTTTGGCATATGAAACTTGAATGAACATAAATATCATATATTGTAAACACAGTAAACAATCAAAAAGGCAAGGGAACACAGAAATTGCATTTAACAAAAAGCTTAAATTGCATAAATACTTCATAGAAATAAAAAACATTATAATATTACGGATATAAGAAATTCACGCGAAGGTTTAAAAGACAAGCAGAATGAGAGCGAAAAAAAAGAGAGAAATATTATGGTAATATAAAAACGGGAAAAAGTTATTAAGTAGACAGGCTTGTTGGTTTGCAGAATAGTTAAGAATGGAAGGAATGCGTGTGTAAATACAAGTATAAGTGTCTATATGTGAAACTGTAATTTAGTAGAGTGACGTATGCGATTTAGAATGTATATGTGTGTGTGTGAAAAATGCGCCAATTTGGAATTAATTTGAAGTTGTTTATTGTGGAGCTTTCTGATCGTTATTCTCCAATCTTTAGGTACGCTGTGTACAAACATGTATAGAAAGTGTTTAGAGAGAAAATAGAAAGAAGACGGGGTCAGAAATAGAGTGAGAGCCTGTGTTGGAATAAAGATATTGCTTAACATCGAGGACAAGACCAAGTTAAATGTGTTGACGTGCGCGCACGTATATGACAGCATCACGTAAATGTGTAAAGATTAAAAAAAATTGAAGATTTATAATAAAATTTAATACGAGAGAAAATTCTTTGAATTCATTAAAAGTAGGGAATTTAAAGAAATTGTTAAAATCACAAAACCACCAGACAAAATGTTAACAGCTCCAGAGATTTTCGTACTGTATTAAGTGTACTGGAGATTTTTTTAAAATTTGCAAAGGAATAGTATTTACTGTGATTATGATGCTATTAATATCCTCGAAATAAGTGCTGTAAAAGCTGGAAGCCAGATTGTATGCAGGTTGGTTATAATCATGATGCCAGCATGATAGAGAGGGTGAGTGGAAATATGAGATAGATAGGTAGATAGACAAATAGATAGGTACAAAGAGAGAGACAGCGCGCGCGAGCGCGCGAGCGCGCTAGCGCGAGAGAGAGAGAAGAAAGAAGGACAGAAATAAGAAAATATTAGTTAACATATTGACACTCGACATTTCTGTATTTGTCAAATATTGCCTTTTCGAAATTGTGTATGCTATGTGATCAAAATGCATATCATGAGTTTCTTGCATACATGCACATGCACACACACACACACGCACACGCAGGTGTGTGTGTGTGTGTGTGTGTGTGTGTGTGTGTGTGCGTGTGTGTGTGTACATAGCTAACAAATACATATAATTTCACGTGTTTGATTTCTGATTTTGCATCTGATTTTCCTTACGCAGGGTAAATTCTGCTGTACTTAAGTCGTTTTGATCCTTATTTTAAAGTCAATATCTTTCCGGCTATTTCCTAACTCTTAATAATCTCAATGAGTTACTTTCCTCAAATAATTTAGGTGCAGGATCTTTCTAGTAATCTGTATGCATGATGACAGGAACTCCCCCTTTATGTGTGTCTGTAATTGTAATATCAATGTAAGAATGTCTTTTTTGTTTAACACACTTAGATTTTCCATTCACGTTTATATAAGTTTGATGAAGTGTCTTTATGTTCTTATTCTATCTGTAAATACACTAACATCTAATGTCGGCGATGGCAGGGTGAGGACAAACATAGGCACAAAGAAATACACGCGCAAACACACACACGCACACACACACACACATATACACACACACACACACCCACACACACACACTCACACATATATATATAATTTGCGTGGGAGAATAATTGGTGTTGAGTTCATCCATCCCTCGTAAATATCTGCTTTGTTGGAATTTTTTATCATCAACACCAATTATTCTCCCACGCAAATTCCAGATCAAAACAATACCAAATGAACCTGACGGACAGAGCACCATCAGAGAAAAGTTAGCACTATTCCATCTAAAATCAGAGATTGAACTACTAAGACTTAGGGCCTCCACTAATGAAGAAAAATATAAAAACATCGACGAAGAGATGCACAGGGAAATAAACAAACAAACCGAGGGACAACCCCTCGAAAATACCATAAATTTTTGGAAAGAAATCTGTGAAAAGGGAGAAAGAAACTCTCTCCTACGCTGGGAAAAAAGCAATGATTTCTTCCAAAGATATGAATCAAATTTTAAACAAGAATTCAGCACAGATAATCCTTTCCTAAAGAAAAGAACTACAAATAATAAACTAAAACTGAACAACGCACAAACCACCACCAATTTCAACCGATTAACCAACAACAACCCTCCTCATTACCCTCCATACACCATAAATAGAAATCATTTACAACCACCACTTTTGAACCACCCAAAACTAAACAGGGAACAAGCTTACAGACACCGCATTTATGAAATAGATTGCACCAAACATAAAGATCACCCATACACCAGGAACAGAACACACCAACAACGTCCCAATACCAGGCAAAACCACCCCATAACAACCCAAAACAACACTAGGATAAGAAACACACCTCATGCTAGTCACTACTACCCTATGACCCAAAATTACTGGCCCCCACCGAACTCAAGAACAACACAAAATAACATCAGATCAAGAAACATCCCACATACTAGAGTTACACACATCACTAACCAAAACACCCATAGACACTCACACGCATATAACAATCTAAGGCAACAATACTACCATTCCCCCGAACCAATCCCATATAACCTAACAGACAGCTCATGCAAACAAAATTACAAACAACATTGTTTAGCCCCAGGTCAGAGACACCAGGACACAGGCTGGAATCTAGTAATCAGAAAAAACCGAAGATAATCAATCTCTCAACCAAACCTCTCTCAAGCATAAAAATAGACATCCTCTGAAAAGGGCTAAAATTCACCCCAACTCCACGCAGAGCCAACCAAAATGAAGTGAAGGACAGTATAACAGAATTCTGTAGAAAATTAAGACTCACAGAAGCATTTACCAATCACAACACTGAAGATGACTCACTAGTCAAAAACAAAAGTGAGCACATCCCACACAAAGGTAGAAATAAAAATCTAGATGAATTCTGCAACCACATCGAGAACTTCCCTTACCACACCATGCATAAACAGAGAGTAAACTCAAACTTTAACACTACACAATGGAAGGAACTAATAGAACTCCAAAATGATGAAGATATTACGATTAAGGAAGCAGATAAAGGAAGTGCAGTAGTAATAATGGACACATTATACTATAAAAACCTAATAATCTCCATTCTGGATGACAACCAGCACTATGAAAAAGTCACAAACTACACCCCACAAAAAATAATGAAAACCCTGTCCTCACTAATTAAAACACATGGAAATGAACTGACAACCAATGAGATTGATTTTCTAACAAACTTCAAATGCAAGCCCAGCTTTTTCTATGGTCTACCAAAAATACACAAAAGCCAGATCATAAATGAAACCATAAAAAAATCACCAAAGACATACATACATACATACACCAAACCCGGGGGATCTAAAACTGCGACCCATCATAGCTGGCCCAGCCTGTGAAACACACAGACTAAGTCTATTTATGGACATCCTCCTAAAACCCTTCCTTAAACACATAAATACCTATATCAGAGATGACTCGGATATGCTAAATCACCTCCCAAAGGAAGTCAAGGAAGAAACAATCATGGTCTCATTTGACGTGATTAATTTATACACCAGTATACCTCATAATTATGGACTTGAGGCAATTCAATTCTGGCTGGATCAATTCCCGAAAGAAATCCCAAATAGGATCAGTAAAGAATTGATTACTAAATCGGTTGAATTCATCTTACGAAACAACCACTTCGTGTTTGACAATACTTTCTACCGACAAAAATCCGGAATTGCTATGGGCACTAGGGCAGCTCCAGTCATTGCGAACCTAACAATGGGCTACTTGGAAATAACAATATACCAGGAATCTTTATCCACATTTGGAAACACCCTTTCCTAATACATAAAAGAAAATTGGAAAAGGTTCCTGGACGACTGTTTCATACTCTGGAATGAAAACACAGAAGAACTCTTGAAATTCAAAAGTCTATTGAACAGTGTCAACCCAAACATACAGTTCACAATTGAGTACAACCAAAAGGAGCTCCCATTCTTGGATATACTAATTAAAAAAGTAAACCTAAAAATAGAAACGGACATATTTTACAAAACCACAGACGCCAAACAATATCTACTATTTGATTCATGCCACCCAAGACACACCAAGACAAACATCCCCTTCAACCTTGCAAGAAGGATATGCATAATTGTGTCAGAAGAAAATACTAGAGACTACCGACTACAAGAACTCAAAAACACACTAATTGACAGACACTACCCAGTTCAACTCATAGAGGAAGGAATCAGACGTGCATCACAAATTAACATAGAAAACTTAAGAAAAGTTAAACACAGCAACACACATTCCCCGAAAATACTGCCGTACATATCCACATACAACCCCAGACACAAAGAAGCCTTCACCATCATCACCCAAAACATACCAATGCTACATAAGGACCCCAAATTGAAGGAAATTTTGCACACACACAAAATCATCAAGAGCCACAGTCAACCAAAATCACTGAAAAATTACTTTCCGAAACAACAGATGTGAAAGTAAACAAATGTGGTCGACCAAATTGTGCAACATGCCCAAACATTCTAGAAGGTTCAGAATTCCTCTTCAAAGAGGGACACAAATTCAAAGTTAAATCTAACTTTACTTGTGCCTCAGAAAATCTTATTTATGTAATAAGATGTTCGGGCTGCCACGAGAACTACATAGGGTCCACAGGATTATCGCTCAGACGTAGATGCACTCTGCACCGCCAGCAGATTGCACACCCAGAATACCGAATGATACCTTTTAGTGATCATATTGAAAAATGCGCAAAACAAATGCTACCTCAATTTATAATCTTTCCTTTTTATCAATGTGCCATTAAAACACCAACACAGATTAGATTAAATAAGGAAACCTTTTTCATTCAAAAATACAAACCCAAACTTAACCATTGCTAACACATTTAAATAAGGAAATTCATCACCCCACTGGAAAAAAAAGGGGGAAAAAATATAGAACAAAACCATGGTAAATTAATCAAATTCTACCAGCCCCTAGATTTCGATTATCTCCCCTATACCTGAAGAAATCCCTAATTAACTCCCCCTATCTAGAACTCTTCTTTCTCAGACTGGAACGAACACGACACAATGAAGTAGAGAAATTTGAAAAGACAACACGAAACCGGTTATTTCTCAAAATTCAATGTTTATATACCAAAAAGATTTTATAACATTTTGCTAACGTTTTTCTAACATTTTTCTGACATAATTTAAATATATACTTTAACCATGTAACACAAGCCTTCTGTAGTTTTTTTCACTCTTATTATCTTTTATATATATATATATATATATATATATATATATACACACACAAGCACGCGCACACACACACACACACATGTATCTAAATTTTCATAGGCGAGAGTCAATTGAACGGACGTTATTAAAATCACTGCAATTACTTCAATGCATCATTATAGCTGTTAATTTATGAATTTTGCATTAATTATGATATCCCGACGTTGTATGGGCTCCGTAAGGACCACAAAGTAACAACTAATACTGTAGTGGGACCACCAACAAGACCAGTCTGTGGAGCGAATGTCGCTAGTAACTACAGGATTTCCTACTTCCTCTCAATGATCATACGCCCCATAATCCAGATGTCACCTGATGTCTGTGACAGCACGGAAGATCTCCTCAGCAGGATCAACGACTGCAACAACACTTGCAACCTGACAGAGTGTATAGTGGGTAGCATGGATGTGGTATCACTATACCCATCTATCGACGTGGATTTTGCAGTGGAAAAGTGCGTGGAGATGATCAACGAGAGCGAAGTAGAGTTCCAAAAAGTCAACACAGAAGAACTGGGCCTCCTACTTAGATTGACATATGACAATGTATATCTAGATAGATACGACCTTAGAGACTTCTGCCCTAGTAGACGTCTAAGAGGTAGACCACCCACAATTACCTCTATGGCTAGAAAGACCCCTATAGAGAGATGGAGTGGATGGACAAGGGCCATACGGACCCCCACTAATATCCACCAGGTAAAGAAAATGATCGCACATGCACTAGGAGCTACTATAAAGGTCACTCTAAAAGGCCACACCTTTAAATTTAACAACAAATTATACGCCCAGGACGAGGGGGCAGCCATCGGTGTTAGTATCGCCGGTGATGTGGCCAATCTCTTCATGGTATGGTGGGACAGAAGGCTTAAGGAACGCCTGACACAGAACTCCATACTCGTGAATGTGTACTCTCGATATGTCGATGATATCAACTTAGTGGTAAAGACACCCCCACAAGAGAGTACCCCTGAAATAGAAATAGAAACTAAGACTATGGAGAGCATCCAGCAAATAGCTAACTCCATCCACCAGAGTATTAAAGTTACGATAGACTACCCTACTAAACATCCTAACCATAGATTACCTGTATTAGATACTGAACTCTGGCTAGAAACTAAGAACAATAAAACCAGAATCCTCCATTCACACTATACAAAACCTATGGCCTCCAAATACCTGATCCACCGGAACTCGGCTATTGCGGACAATGCCAAATTCAACATATTGATGGCAGACCTCGTCAGAGTAATGCGAAATGTCTCCTGCATGTGCGACCCTACAGAATTAAAGAGACATATACAACATTTCGTCCACCCCATGCAGTTCTCAGGTTATAGCCATAAAGAAAGGATCAGGGTATACAAAGGAGCTATGAAGAAGTTTGAAACAATCAAACGCAACGATAGGAATGGGATTTTCCCACTCTATAGGAGCAAATCATGGAACACCATAGAAAGGACTAAGAAGAAAATAGGGAAGGCAAGCTCATGGTACGATAGCCACAAGTACCAGAGCGTCATGTTCGTCGACACCACCCCTAGAGGCGAGCTGGCGTACCGCTTTAGAAGGGCCCTAGACAAACTTAAGCTAAGTATTAAGGTTGTTGAAAGGCCAGGCAACCCTATTAAATCCCTTATCAGTAGAACATACCCTTTCAGTAGAACCCCCTGCACTGATAGGAACTGTGTCGTATGCAGATTTAGCCCACAAACGAACTGCAAAACCAGAAATGTGGTCTATAGTATAAGATGTACAGAGGGACGATGCAGAAATAAGACAATGACATATGTAGGCGAAACAGCAAGGAGCATAGGGGAGCTGGCAAACGAACATTGGAGGGAACTTAAGGAAGGGAAGAACTCATCAGTTCTGTACCAGCACGCTGAGCAAGAACATAGAGGCTCAATCAACAACATAGAAATTAAAATCTTATCTACACATAGCAGTGATGCAGCACTTAGACAAACTACTGAAGCTACACACATAATAGAAGAGAAACCTAGCCTGAATAGGAAACTAGAATGGAACACTAACACACACCACTAACAAACCACAAACCACAGCATGTAACAACATGTTACCCATAAACCAATAATAATATGAACAAAGTATAATGCAATACATAGATAAACAAATGGAATTAAATACTACATACGTTAACAAAATTTAATTAAACACAAAAAACATACACACACACATGAACAAATAAATAAATAAAAACAAATACAAACGAACACGTATTAACAAAGTATATAGGTGATACAGACACTCCCCATACACACATGCACTTACAAAAGACACAGACACATTGAAAGACACGCATGCGTAGACACATACAATAGGAATACAAAATACAAAATGGCTGATATTTAGCAAGGTGAGACACACATAAGAAGGAAGGAAACAAAGGACCACTGATGAGGTCACAGAAGTGTGACGAAAGAACTCTGGCCGAAATAAGATTAAGATTAATGTAATATAAAGCTGAAGCAAATTAACACCAAATATACAGTGCGTGTGTTTTTATTGGCTAAACTGGCAATATGACCATCCCCAAGTACAACAACATCTGTTTCAACACACGATTTCACATAAAAAATCTTGCAAAACAAATATATATATATATATATATATATATATATATATATATATATATATATATATATATATATATGATGGGATCTCCCGTCGAAGACATAGTGTGAGTGCTCAGGCATTTGCCCAGTGACCTGCACATATATTTTGTTCTTAGTGATCAAATGTATGTGTTGCATATTAGGTCGGTTATCGAAGTGATCATATTAACATGAGATCAAGTCTTTTGCTCAAGAAAACAACCCTCCACTTTGTCTAAGAATTGAAAAATATCGCGATCGTCAGTGTAGTATAGTAATCACTAGGTCACATATATATATATATACATATATATATATATATATATATATATATATATATATATATATATATATATATATATATATATATATATATATATATATATATATATATATATATATATATGTATATATATATATGTATATATATATATATATATATATATATATATATATATATATATATATATATGTATATATATATATATATATATATTTATATATATATATATATATATATATATATGTATATATATATATATATATATATATATATATATATATATATATATATATATATATATGTATATATATATATATATATATATTTATATATATATATATATATATATATATATATATATATATATATATATATATATATATATATATATATATATATATATATATATATATATATATATGTATGTTTAGGACGGGCTTATTACAGTTTCTGTCTACTAAATCTAATCACATGGCTTTGGTTTGCCCTAAGCTTTAGTACACGACACATGTTTAGTGTGCCACGTAGTGAGACTGTATCCGAAACGAAATGCTCACCGTTTGAATCGCATTAAAAGCAGTTTACCTCTTTGTTGAATATTAAATTGTTCGGAATATCAAGCTATCTACATGAATTGTGCTCAATAAAAGAAAAATATTAATCTATAGCGATTAAGATTAATGTAACATAGCTCTGATATGTATGATAATACATCGAAGCAGCTAAGATTACAATCTTAAATGGATAACATCTTAGTATCATGACCTCTTCATAACATCAATATACCAGCTATAATATTTCGACTCTGTTCTGTATAATTAGTAAAGAAACATATATTATATACGTAGGAAAATCTTGAAGTGCTAACGTATAAATTAAAAATTATTCCGTATAAAATGTAATCTGAAAAATTCAATATCTATATGACCATCACCTTCGGAATCGGTACGATTATGTCCATCTATAGTGATAATATTCTTTCTTTCTACATCCATTGCTATTTTCATTAATATCAATTGTATCATTACCAGTATTAGAATATATGAACTCTCTCCTCTACCGAAGTAACACATACCCTCATCGTTAATCATCCGATGCTTTTATTATCATCGATTGAAAACAGAACTGCAATAACATTATTGTATTAGGATTTTCAGTAGAAGTAAATAGATGATTGAGAAATTATTTTCTGTAATGCATTATATACTTTTACTTGATATAAGTGCATTTTTTGTTTTAGAATGATATATATGTATCCAAGCATACTCAAACACACACATATACACGGATACATACACATATACATATACATATATATGTATACATACACACACACACACAAACATACACACATATATATATATATATATATAAATACATATATATATATATATATATATATATATATATATATATATATATATATATATATATATATATATATATATATATATATATATATATATATATTGCGTCACATCTGCTACTTACGTTGCTCACATTGTAAACCTGGAGATATTATATAGCATTACTTTACACGGTAATAACATTCACAGAAATCGTAAATCATCACTTAATTCCAGGAAATTATTTGCAGAAAAATATGGCACCGCACACGCAACTAAATGGTGAAATTGCTCCATCAATAGCAGAGGTTAGTTATTCAAACCCAGATGTCGTCGACACTTTCAAGTGAGAGATGCCTCAAGTGAAAACACAATTAGGAACTTAGTCCGTCATTTTGAAAAACAAGGGATAGTAAGTGAGCTCCCACTACCTGAGAGACTTCGTGCTGTCAGAACCGATGAGGCAAGGGAACGAGTGCGTGTGCTTGTTGAACAAAATCAGAGTACTTCGTTTAGAAATCAGCCCGGAGAGATAGGGATTTCACGAGCTTCGCTGCGATGAGTTCTCAGCAGCAGCAGCCTTAAACATTTTCCCATACAAGGTACAGTTGGTTTAACAGTTGAAGCTCAGGGCAACGAATACAGGCTCCAATACGCAATCAGAATCCAGGAATTGTTACAAAATGACCTAAATCATACACAAAAATTGATCGTGTCTGATGGAGCTCGCTTTCACTTGAATGGTTTCATCTAAAGACAAAATCGCCGGTTTGGGGCTCTGAGAATCTGAGAGCACTACAGCAAAGAGAATTGCACACCGTAAAGTGTACACAATGGTGTGAAAATACGGAGGAGAAGATAATTGGGCCTTATTTCATTGAGGACGATGATGGAAATATTGTCGTCACAGTGACTGGTGAACGGTATAGGTGCATTATCAGGAACTTTTTACAACCAGCCATCTAAAATAAGGTTCATATGTAGTTCTAGCAAGATGGGGCAACTGTTCATATAGTAAGAAAGACAATACAATTGCTGAGGCAATGATTTGGAGGACGAATCATTTCTCGCTGCTGCGATGTCAAGTAGTCATCGCCTTCCCCAGACTTCACCAACACTGACTTCTTCTTTTGGAGTATCACAAGGAGGAGGTTTATGTCAACAAACCTTCTTTTTGTGAGGATACTCAATGAGAAGGTTTATGTCAACAAACCAGAAATTCCCACAAAATCTTACTTTCACCGACTCTAGTACTCTTTCGACTCGATTGTACCATGTGCGTCCAGCTCCAAATCCCCATTTCTGGCACAGTTTCCAGTGTTTAACGTTTACAACCTCGTCGTGCCTCAATCTTTTATATTCTTCCTGTGCCAACTTGGGAATTCTGTCACGATGTGTGCCACTGTCTAGTTCCAAGTTTCACAGGCTCTAAATTTTTCTGACCCAAACTCTCCATATATATTTTATCTCAAGTTGTTTTTTTTTATTACTTGATTTTGGGATGCTACCATTAGGTTCTGTATTTGTTTTTTTTTTTGTCCGTTTTTTTAAACCAAACCCAGGATTTTGTTCCACATATGTCTTCAGTGGCTCTCCAAAATTGGCCATGCAGAGGTTTCTCCTCGATCTATCTGACGTGCTCTCTTTGAATTTCATTCTTGTTCTCTTCTTCTATTACGCGTTTCATCCCTGTTCTTAACTACCTTTAGTTGTTTTTCTGTGCTGCTCTGTAAATTAGACTTTTTCTTTTCACCTGTACGTATTCGTCTTCTGTCATTAAACCTTTTTCACTCTGGTCCCTCCTCAAGTACAGCAGTTTGATATCAACTTTCGGATGGTGGGCTCCATACATCGTCAAAAACCTCCAAGTTTGTCTGTCAAGAAACCTAAGTGTTTCCACAAGATTACTACTTTTTCTGAATCATTATTATTATCGTCGTCGTGATCGTCATCATCGTCATCACCATCATCATCATCATCATCATCATCATCATCATCATCATCATCATCATCATCATCATCATCATCATCATCATACCACAGAGGTCGACTTTGCCTTTCATCCTTTTAGAATTGATAAAATAAGTGCCAGTTGAAAACTGGGGTTCATGCAATAGATTTGTTCTCCACCGCGTGAAATTGCTGGCATCATAATAAAATTTGAAACCATTATTCTTGTTGTTATTATTGGTGTTGGTGTTATTCTTTTCTTTATGTTGCTATTGTCGTTCTTGCTGAATTGGCATTTCGTTTATTCTATTGTGTGCTAAGAGATACATCATAGGATAGATGAGAGAAGACTAGTGAAGAATGAACCGGAATTGTACAAACAATTGAACAAAGAGATTCGAAATATGTGCAAAATAGCAAAAGAAGAATACCTGGAGGGATGTTGTGAAGAGATTGAAGAGCTGAAAAAGAAATCTGCATAGATATTGCATGGTAAAGTTAGACAGACTACATTTAGGAGGAGGAAAAATTAGACTGGCTTTAGTAAAGACAAAATGACACAATTCTAATGAATGACGGGTTAGTCAAAAGAAGGTGGACCGACTACAGCAAGCTGATGGAAGTCCATATGATTACAGCAGCCGAAATCAAGCAGACTATGGACAAAATGAAATGTGGAAAAGAGACGGGAAATGATAACATCGCGTTCGAACTAGTAAATGCTTTGGGGGAGCTTTGGAGTAGAAAAATTAACAGAGATAGCGAACCATGTTTACAACTCTGGGGATATTTCTAAAGAAATGCTGGAATCAATCTTTATCGTCTTGCCTAAATAGTCTGGGACAATCCAGTGCAAAACTCACAGAACGTGACAAAGATTATTTTGAGAGTGGAGTTAAATCGAGTGAAAGGTACTATTAGGGGAATCCTATGAGATGAATAGTTCGGCTATCGAACACGGAAGGGGGCGAGAAATGCAATTCTGTGCTTGAGGACGTTGGTGGAAAAGTGTATAGAGAAACAAAAGCACTTGTACATCTGTTTTATCGATTATGTGAAGGCGTTTGACTGTGGTGTCAAGCATGGAGAGTTGGTGAGAATGGTGGAAGAACTCGAGATTGATGGAAAAGATCTAAGAATGATTCAAAAGTTGTATTGGGACAGGAAAGCAGCCATCAGAGTGCATGTAGAATTGGGCGACTGGATCAACATTCAGGAAGGCGTCCGGCAGGATTGTATTTTGTCACCTGATTTATTCATCCTATATCGTGAGAAAGGTCTAAGCAAGATCAAGACAATATCAAGACTACAAATGGGGGAAAGGAATTATAACAATCTAAGGTACGCAGACGATACGGCTTTGTTTGCGGACACAGAAGAGAAGCTTCAGGGATTGATTAATATCGTGACCGAGGAGAGTGGAAAGCTTGGATTGACGAATAACTTCCAGAAAACTTACTCAGTGGTCTGTACCAAGAAATTACAGGAATCTGTATGTCACTTGAAGGTGAATGGAACTGAAATAGAGCAGAAAGACAATCTCATATATCTAGGAATTTGGATAATATCAGATGGAAGGTCAGATAAGGACATCAAGTGCAGAATTGGATTAAGAATATTTTTATGAATATTAGGAGCACTTTTTGTGCTAAGAGAAGCGGAATGAGAGTTAAGAAAAGACTATTAAAGTGCTACATGTGGTCGGTACTAACGTTTTGGATGATAAGCAAAATCATGGAGAAGAGACACAAAACTGCAGAAATGTGATGTTATAGAAAAATGCTTAGAATCACGCGGCTACATAGGGTGATGAATGTGGAAGAGTTGAAGAACATGAAAGTGAAGAGACAGTTATTGGATACTGTCAGAGAGAGAGAGAGAGAGAGAGAGAGAGAGAGAGAGAGAGAGAGAGAGAGAGAGAGAGAGAGAGAGAGAGAGAGAGAGGGAGACTTCTTGGTCATTTTCTCAGAAATAGATGATGAAATAAAGCGTTACATGGTGGAGAGTAAGATGGTGGGAAGGACAGCGAGACAAAGGCAGAGAACGAATATGTTGGACTGGATAAAGAAGAGATTGAGAGTGCAGAGCGAGAAAGACCTGGGTGATGTTCCGAGAGACAGAAATAAATGGAGGAAGAACAAGTCATGATTCGTCAAAGATATGAATATGCCATGACAGAAGAGAAAGTGTTAAGATCTACAGATTATACTTTTGCATGACTTTCAAAACTTCGGATTGGTATTTTTTCATGAATTGTACACAAATATTGTTATTGAAGCTGAAGAAAGTTTAATTCGTCAATCACTTTGTCACATTTATAGAAAAAGAAACATGAAAGGTATTGAAACTGTTGTTCCTCTATCTAAGAATCAATTCAAAATGTCAAACAACACATGCTGTTCGACGAAAACAAAATTTTGCACAAGCAACACACAGAATTAATAGGAGCAATCTGATGTCTATGACCAATAACATTTATATGAAGAGGCCCACGAGATTAACAATTTCGGTGGTCATGTCAGCAACATATAGCTTTTCACACAAATTTACAAACGCCGCAAAGGTTGGGGCATTATGGGTTTGAAGATAACTGCGGGGGCATAAAGATGGAAAGAATTATATTACTAATTACTCTCCCTCATTGATAGAGGTTTTTCTCGTAGCGTGAGAAATGAAAATGCTGACGTACCAAATGTTCTTCCAGTTCAAAACAAGGTGGCAATTTTCTATGAGTTCAAAGTATGAAATATTGAAATTTAAGCGTGAATAGTTAATGTATTATAAATATTTTGTAAATATGCAACGTTAAATGTTAGGTTTTGTATTTCTGCTTTTGGGGAATGTACATCCAGCAAAAGAGACTCGCTGGTTTGATAAGTCACGTCCCGAACCTAGAATCTTATTCATCAGAGTTCATTTTCATATGTAATGGCACTCCAATTCACACTAACTCTAGGGCATTGTTGTATTTGGAATGCAGTATAGGTTAATTGCAATTGTTAAAATGACAACGAACAACAATTGGTGGGGAGAGGTATTCTATGGATTTGCTTCCGTAACACACAGAATTTAAAATATGCCCACAGTGGAATATTCCGGACAACGTCTCTCCACAATTCATAATCCTGGCAACCGCTTGTTACTAAGTTGTGTATTGTTCGTGCAAGCGAACCTCTATTGCGACTCCCCTGAGTTGGTTCCCACAATAGTAACTTCTGTATAACATACTGCTTAATTCTCCTGCAATCTTTTTGTAAAGTGTAACCCTTAGATTACATCTATAGCAAAAAGTATTTCATCATACGTGCCATATGCAACTAGAATTGAAATAAGTTATCTTCTATGGATAGAGTAAAAACAACATGTTGGTGTCAACGAAATCTAATACAACTCACAACTTCTCTGATGTGACACCTACTAGTCACCTCTGAAGAGTCAAATTTCTGGGAAATTTGATCTATTCTCTCTGAAATTATTTTGTTTTATTCAGAGTTTCGGACCTAGATGTTGTCTTATTGCAGAAATATACCCCGGCTGAGACACAGAGATACATGCAAAGAGCATTACGAACCGGGGAAAAAAGCTTGACGTAACTTTGACTACACGTGTCACAGGAAGATGTTCGTACCCGAGTAGAAAAACACAAGGGCAAAGACGACAACTGGATATGGTGTCTTCTATTCTCGAAATCGATAGAGGTCCCAAAATCTAAACAGTACGACAAGGTCTAATTTCTACTGACATGGACAATATTTGCGGGGTTGAAATCTACCACCTTCCAACTGCAAATATACTCCTCCTCAGAACAGAAATGATAACAATCATAACTGTATGATGAATAAAATTTGACTGATCCTCGAACGTCAAGCGAGGATCACACATTTGACGAGCCAGATGTATTGTAAGCATATATTGCCGTAAAAAAAAACTAACATTGGAAAGCTTCAATTGCTAGAAACATTAACTGCTTGATAGGGAGAATGTTGACACCATAATCAACCCACTATAAAATTTTAACGTTTAGCAAACACTTTTCAATGCATTGAACTGCAGTATGTGTTACCATGGGTAGGTAGCCCTGTGGTGCTTTTACCCTTTTATCGCGGACCTCCTAAACTTTATTTGAACCTATAACTGGCTTCTTGAGCTAAATAAACTGAAAACTGGGTTACTATCAATTATAGCTCTCAAATATATATATATATATATATATATATATATATATATATATATATACATATCAATGTCAATAACAATTTAACAACACAAACATGCAACAGAGATGCCTACCCGGCTCCTAGTGCCAATATTCCACCTTGGTATGCCAATCAGTCCAGCATGTTGATCCTCTTTTGACGCAAAGATGAACCTTGCATTTTTAGCAATAGACGGCTGATTTGACTGCTTTGACTGGATAATGCATATAAGGTACATTGGGGTTTCCTGCTTTGTTGTACGTCTTGGCACATACAACACACAGTGTGCTTGTGGACTGATTATCTGGAGTATATGGATGGTGGTGGCCTAAGTTTGGCAGAAAAATAGGGACTTCGCGATCATGAGTACAGTCCGACACTGAACTGATCTAGAAAACTGTGGAATGTATACTTCATGTCCTTCTGAAAATAAAGGGACCGAAATAGAATAAATACATTGTAGATAGCCTACATTAGAAATTTCACGAAGAACCTCCTTGGACAGCGATAATGGCGTCTTGTGTGTTAAAGTTCCGTTATTTGATCGTTAGTTTAAAATAAATTGTCGTATTTTAGTGCACATGCACCCCAACGGTAGGATTGTGCTACGGTATAGAAAAAAATAAGGCATCCACCGATAAATCGGTGTTACGGCTCAAAGGGTTAATGTGAGATAACGACTGGTTACATTCCTCTGTGTGGGCGTAAACTATATGTTTACCGTTTTTTGCCCCTGCGTAATTTGCATCTTTTTTCAATCTATTATTTATCTATTCTGTGTATTTGTGTTGTAATAAAGAATTTGTAACCTTTGAAGTCTTAGATATACTACCCGTTTCATCCTTTTCGTTTGACTTAACCTCAATTACTGTGTATCTCAACATTTATTTGTAAGGATTCAGTTCAACGTAGTAGCAGCGGAAGAGGAAATGGTAGGGTGGGTTTTGGTAACGAATTAGTAACTGCAGATCTTTATCTCAGCATCACTGATTGCAATCGCTCTAGGATGTTCTATCCATTTGCGTTTGAAATAATTATTCTCAATAATGACTGTTGTCGATTGACTTGACTAAACGTAATCTGCGAAATTGCTGCTTCGCTTGCTGTTTGAAAATAATGTTATTTTGACGATATAGCAACTGATTCAGGAGAGTGGTACCTTAAATTAGATGTGATTTTATCACAAATACTGCCAGGATTAGTCGAATAATTAACAATCATATGCTGACATCGACCGATTATATCTTTCATATGTCTTGTTTACAACTGTATAAACTTATATTGCATAAAAAAACCCAATTAAAATGCATAATGTTTAATCGTCTAATTATACAGATTATGTAAAAGTTACATTTGAATATTATTCTCTAGACATTTAACAAGTTTCATTCTGTGTCGTTGTTTTTACCTCTCTTAAATGTAATACTAATTGAGCAATCATCCTGGCAATGTTAAAAGACCAAAAATGGTGATGATGAGAGAGAAGTTCTTAGATGCGACAAAAATGATGAGTACGAAGATGATGATGTAATATAGTAGAGATTAAGAGATTCACCCAGGGATATGTAGCTTAAATGCTAGTTTACTACGTTACTAGGAAGTTAAATTATATTACCTTTCTAAACTGAGTTTACAATGTAATCTTCAATTTGCCAACTTCGATTTGTAATTTAGGTGCCATGATACTGTTAATTTACAATGGAAAATTAGGAGATTTTTTTTCGAAAATCGCAGTTAAATATTCCTTCGATATAAAAACAATAATTAAAGTCCTTTCTCCGAGATCACAAGTGAGATATGTTCATTTTGTTAGCATCAGCATTTCAATAAAACGTCAACGCATGACAGGAATCAAAGAATTAATGAATTTTGTCGCAAAGAGTATGCACACCTCAGGGAAATTGATATTTTATATTTTCATATAAGAACGGTAGATCTTAATGTACTATGAAAAGTGGCCCATGTGTCTGTAACTGATGTTTAATAGCTTCTCATCAAAATGTTATTCATAGCATAGCTGAGTATGAAAAGTTCCGCATTGTCTCTTCTCATTTGCTACTTTGACTTTTTTCCATATACATATATATATATATATATATATATATATATATATATATACATATGTAGTTTTGAAATCAGTAGTTCTTTGACTGCTATTTCTGAATTCTCAGTATGTTGGAGAAGCAGGTTACTGTCAATCCCTATATATTTATGATTATAAATGTTTTTTACCGAAGAAGGTTTTTTCATACTGAGCTACCCGGCAAAATTGTTAATTATTAATTTTATTACTAATTAACGATTCCCTGCCCTGCATATCTATATTTTAATAATAACCCTAAGGTGGATAGTTAAACCACAGGAATTCGTACGAGTCTCTTTCCTGTGCGGGACTATTTCTGATGCACACTGAATTGAAATTCATTAGGGCGAGGGATTTTGAACTTACTGGCCGATAAATTTCTTAACGTCTTCCTCACGTGGTATTGATGTTCACATGGTCAAAATTAACGTGAGTTATTTAGACATTAACAAATTTATTAGAATATTTAGCTGAAGATCAGAATAGAGTATTATTTACTCTTAACTGTGAAACAATTGTACTAAATTAACTAAAGGCAAGTGTTTTTTTACTCTTCTCTACTGTTTTTTGTTCTGTGTGTATCAAAAATATCGCTATCAATCTGGAGTAATAATTTGTAGTTTTGAAATCAGTAGTTCTTTGACTGCTATTTCTGAATTCTCAGTATGTTGGAGAAGCAGGTTACTGTCAATCCCTATATATTTATGATTATAAATGTTTTTTACCGAAGAAGGTTTTTTCATACTGAGCTACCCGGCAAAATTGTTAATTATTAATTTTATTACTAATTGACGATTCCCTGCCCTGCATATCTATATATACATATATATATATATATACATACATACATATATATATATATGGGAGAATATACAAATAATAACAACAGACGAGGACAGGTGGTGTAAATAACAAAAGTATATATTAGTATGACGCTCGGGAATACGGAAAGTCTTTGACGTTTCGAGCTACGCTCTTCAACAGAAAGAATACGGAGAAATATATATATGTATATATATATATTGGTTGTTTTGTTTTGGTCTTTAACACTCTACTCAGCTCTGAATGTAGATCTTTTACGTTTTCTTTTTTAACCTTGTCTTCTTTTTTCTTTTGTTGCCAGTTATAAGATTGAAAATTGAAGACTGATGACGTCATTCTGTCAAAGCGGGAACGCAGAATCTCCTCGTTTAAACTTTTAAATTTGAATTTCTATAGTTTTGGATTTCTATAATTGTGAATCTCTATATATCACTCGTCCCTCGATATTGTCCCCCATGTCTTGGGTCATTGTGGCCAATAAAAGAAATCATCATTATTATTATCATTGTTCCTCATTATTAATATTATTATATTATTTTTAATAGAATAAATTATATGATCCTCGCCATCATTATCAACACCACAACCGCCATTATCATCAACAACAACATCGTCATATTTTACTTCTGAGATATTAATTGCTCCCGTTAATTCTGTGAGAACGGACAGCCACTCGTTGTCAGTTGCTTCAGAGGTTCTCTCCGGGTCTCTTTCCATGAATTAAAAGTCTTGGTACCTTCATGTTAAGTATCGTAGAATATACTTATCGTCCAAGTACCAATCTCAAAGCAGAACAAAATTCTGAGCATGCTGTACCTTCGTGTCAATTCTAATCTCTGCAATATATTCCTTCGGCTTGGATGAGAGTTATTTCCTTGCTCATACTCTTGCAAATTCTTCCTCTAATAACTTGTATTTTTCTATCTTTTCCTGATATGACTATATCTATAAACGTATTTCCTTTGTTTCCTTTTATCCACTACAACAATAGGTATTTGTTTGAGAGAATCGTAAGCTCATTATTCTCAGGGACGCTTTCTGGTTCATATTCGTACCGTGTGTGCATTATTCCCAACCGTGCTTCTAACATATTCTATAGTGAACAGAAATAGCCACGCTATCGTGGTTCCTTTCGTATTCCATTTGGGCTAGTTATCTACACTCACTAACAATTTGTAACATTGCTTCGTTTTTTACTGCCACAAATCCTAGAAATGGGTAGTTCACTTTCCTTACCTATTTGGAACTTAGTGCAATAAGTTCGTAGAGGTAGTACGTGTACCCTGCATATAATGCTTCAGTGCATTCTTTTAGATTGTTTTTCCTTAGCCAACATTGGTGCTGCTCTCGTCTTTCCCTTAGATTTGTTTGAGTCATTACCCATACATTGTTTTCATTTACCAGTTGTTATCTGTTATTTGTGAGTGTTGGTGAGTGCTACTGTTCCCTTCGTATTTTCTATTCTTGATAAACAGTGTTGCCCTTATTTATATTACTACTGGTTCGTTCTGTTCCAGGATTTACACCTTCACAACGGGCATCTCTCGGTAGCATCATTCTGTATCGTGGCTTTGTAGTTAGCCCTGGCTCCTTTGTAAACACTAATCCTGGCTCCTTTGTAAACACTAATCCTATCCCTTTGGTTGTAGCCAGAGAACTGCACGGAAAGCTCGTCAGAGCTCTATCAACATGCTCAGGCATAACATGGAGGCTCGATAAAGAGCATAGGAGTTAAGGTTTATGGATACAGAACTGACACGACACTGAAACAGATCACAGAGGCTACACACATTGCAGTAGACAGACCGAGCCTCCATAGAAAACACAAATGGAAGAGCAACACCCACCAGCACATTACACCACATGAATAAAGGTAGAAGGGATGAGAAAAGAGAAGAAAAATTTGGTAAATAATACACAGAAACATGCAGGGTAATAAGATACGCAATAGACATATATCCACTTACTTGTGATAATTATGAGAAATACAGATAGATGTATAAGACAAAGCAAAATGAATAAAAAGAGAGATAAATAAATGAATATGTAAATATATATATATGCACAGAAGAATACAGGAATTCAACAATATTTTCGGGTCTCTGGAGAGCAGCAGCACCATCGTATGAAAAGATAGGCCTGCTGAGGGGAAGGCCACACTGCTGCTAACAACTATGACGCACGCATAAGCATACACACAGTTACACACACGCACGCACACACACACACATACACACACACACACACACACACACACACACACACACACACACACACACAGAGCCAAGGACACAAACGCATGCGCACTTAAGGATACACAACTTAGAAGGGCAGAATGAAGTGAGTGCAGCAAGAGCATACACGGAAACGAAAAGTGTCGTTGAAGTGGTCACAGTTATATGACGAAAGATTTTCGGAAAATGGACACGAGTTAAAATAATATAAAAACAACAGTAAACGAGTGAAGAAAAAATATATAGTGCGTGTGCTTTTTGGAAAAAAAGAAATGACAACCACGAAATACAACAATATTGGTTTCAATTCACGATTTCACATCAGGTATCTTGAACCACAAATGGATAATCGCATCAGCTTTAAGTTATCAAGTTTTCTTGTTTTTGTTTTTACTCCAGTGCATTTATTAATGTTTGCTATTTCAATGCTGATTCTGAATATCATATATTTTTTCTGTAATTTGAAGTAGTGGTACTTGCTGCTGCTGATGCTGCTGCTGTTACTACTACTACTACTACTACTACTACTACTACTACTACTACTACTACTACTACTACTACTACCACTACTACTATTGCTGCTGCTGCTACGGGTTCATCACAACAGTGCTATTTTACTATTGATGCGTTGTCACATTTGCTTATCTTTCTATTGATTTTCCAATATGACTTTGTTGATCATATGCCGCGCGGAAATAATTATATAAATTTAATGCCATAAAACAAATGAAACATTCCGATAATCACCGTAGAGCAACAATAAAATCAATAATATAACGTGAATGTGGTGATAAATTGCTTCCGGTAATTAACATTTCACCTGGAAAATATATTTGTGTTAATATATATATTAATAACGTCACGTTTTCTGTTAATATTAAAGTGATACTGTCTATATAATTGCTTGTAATGCAACTTCTAGATTAACGTTTATAAAAATTAACAGTCAGAGCAAGATGAAAATATTATTCGCGTGAAAACTGTGCACCATGCCTCAGGTGTCATAATAAGTATTAAGAGAAATTGGATTCAACATATTTGGCGTTATGCAATTTCACACAAAGAAATGTTCAAAAATCCTCAGCGCCCTTGGAAAGCTGCATTTTGACATTCAACTGTCTTTGTCATATGATACCTAAAGCTAATATAATCGCAGCATTTGTTTCCTGCGTAGGATTTCTAACATGTTTTTACTCACACGCACACACGTATGCGCGTGCGCACGTACACACACACACACACACACACACACACACACACACACACACACACACACACACACACACACACAGAGGAAGTACCCACCGGGTAGTTGTGTGTAAGATTTCAAATTCCGTTGTTATTTATTTCTTAAAGCTATTATAAGAGTTTACAAAGTAATTTCTATCATTTAAACTTTAAACTTCAGTATTTAACGTTGAGGACAATAAATAAAACAATTATTATTGCAGATTATTGTATTTCAATGTTCTTTTAATTGCTTGATATATTTACCTTCAGGTGAAAAATGCCGTGAAAACTTAACGAAATTCTAAGAACTTCCATCAGATTTGATGTAGTACGTCTGGTGTGGTCCTGTAGTTTTGATATACGTCACAGAAAAGTTAAATTCATATTGCAAGGCTCGCATACTAAAGACTTTTGTTTAGATTAAAGTGAAATTTAGTTGCGTTTTCACTATCAACAATGAATTATTGCTTCAATTATACTTTCAAATTTTTGCTCCAGGCAAGCAATTTCGTGGGATGGAGAACCAACGATTAAATCGGCATCCAGTACTCAACAGGCAATAATTTCATCGACCCTGAAATTATGAATAGCAAAGATGACCTCGAGAAATTCTCTGTTCAGAAATGCATTGATTCAATTACAAGCTTATTTCCATTTTCCAAAATTAGGGTTATTATGAAAGTTCGTTGGACGAATTTAAATAAAGCAGTCCTCTGCATTCAAAAACCTGGTCTCTAAGTATTATTATTTATTATGATATTGAAAGAGATGTTTTAGACTTCACCTAATTAATTTTTAGACTTCTAATTAATTTGTAGTGTAAGTGTGTGCATGTGCGTATGTTTATTGCGATATTTTCTTTTGTACACACACAAACATACACGCACGCACAAACACGCACATACATACACACAGGTGGAGAGACTCAAAGGACACTCAAAGGAAACCAACAAACACATACACACGAAAGAAAGCATCGCAAAAACAGACACAAGAACGTCAGCCCCCCCCCACACACACACACACAAACACACAAACACACACACGCACACACAAACACACAAACACACAAACACACACAAACACACACAGATACACACAGCTGCAGACGCTCGAAGCAAAACTAAAAGAAAATGAAGCAAAATGATATTTTTTTCTCTTTAACAACTTATTCATCACGATATATTGAAAGGACATTTGACTCAATACACGCACGCACACGCACACACACACACACACACACACGTACACACACACACACATACACACACACAGAAGAGGAATAAAAGTCATTCATTTGTCAGGAATCCATAAAGACTTTTTTGAGAAAGTAGATATCTACAGATCCTCTTTAAAAGCTTGGATTCTGAACCAAGCTATATTTAAAAACACTTCAACGAAAAGAATTCCAGATGTGTTTTTAACCGCCAACACAGAATATAGACTGTATTAACTTCAGACTTTTATAAATTGTTACTAATATTTGATGAGATGAGATTCATCATCGAAACCGGTAATATTCTATATTTTCTTAATGTAATACTTAAATAATTTTATCAGATTCTTTCTAAATTGAAATTTCTTAGATTTATTTCTGTGATACTTCTCTCTCCCTCTTTTATATATAAAAAGCATGATTTGTATGGATCTCTAATCTTTTTTCAACTTTTGTATATCTATACATACATACATACACAACTAACACTGCTCAAAGCAGTGGCTCTCATGGCTTCTCATTTTATGTGATTGGAAACGTTATCATGTTCATTGGATTGTCTTGGTATAAAAGATGGGCTACAGCAGATATTCTGCTCACTAACACTGATTTGCTTGTAAGGTCTTTGACGTGAACCAGTTGAACATGACCCTCAGTGGATGACGATTTGTGCATCTCTGAGCAGTGAGAGTGGGGAACCATCATAGCCACATGTTGAGAGGAATTCTTTGGGGTTTGGATAATTCACATTTGGAAACATGAATGTTTCGTTCAACATACTTAACCAACCCTTATTCAAGGACCATTTGAGCAGGATGGGCTGTCTATTCGACACGAAGAAAATTATTATTCGGCCCCACCTGCAAGGTCTTGCACTGTTAATCTTGATATGAGATCACCATGACGTGCACATGTTTGTTATGCATGTTACAGGTGTACTCTTATCAGACGGGTAGTCATGGTAGGTATACTGGGCGTCGTATATTTTACCCCAATGTCGTTTTCATGGCATGGATGCTGCTCTCTCACTCAATAACAATAATAATAATAATAATAATAATAATAATAATAATAATAATAATAATAATAATAATAATAATAATAATAATAATAAAGTTTAACATGTGAGTACGATAAATCACTGCTCCGAAACTTATCCAAAAACATCGGAAATAAAGACATCGCATGGAGCCCAAATATAGCTGACAAAGGGTTGGACTATACCCGAGTAAGTAATACTCATTGAAATGTATTCCTATTTTTCCAAATATAATGATGTATTTTAACTTGATACCTCCACTACCCGAACAGCGATCGTAAACACACGTGTTACATCAAAATACAGACCATCCCCAAACCCAAACACCATATACAAAAAATAGCTGACAAAGGGTTGGACTATATCCGAGTAAGTAATACTCATTGAAATTTATCTCTATTTTTACAAATATAATGATGTATTTTAACTTGATACCTCCACTACCCGCACAGCGATCGTAAACACACGTGTTACATCAAAATCAGACCATCTTCGAACCCCAAAACACCATGTACAAAAAAATTACAAACATATTAAATAACACCGGTATTATTTCACCCAAGAATAACAACCGAGAAGTACGTACTGTAAGCTTGTTAAGAAAAAAATACGAAGATATGAACGTGCAAAACAATCTGACAACAGAAATAAACGAACCGGTACCCTACGAAAACGACGACCGTCAAAATAAAGGGCCGGACGTTGTTCCTCATGTCCCGCAAACAAAACCAAAACGGCATAAATGGACACGTGAGGAACACATTTCGATCCTACACGCCTATTTCACAGCAGTACTCTACCCAAAAAACGAAAACGCAACAACACATACATATAAAACATGGAAGAAAAATAATGTAAATATAGACCTCGATAAAACAATGAACCCTAACAAACTAGCTAACATAAGAAGATATATTCTAAAAGCAAAAAAAATATCAGAAATAGAAATAGAACAATTGAAAGAAAAAATACATCAGGAAAATCTAGATAGTAGTCACACAGCAATGCCAAATAATAATATAAACACTGAGATAGCAAAACACGAGGACAAACGTAACATGCCCGACAAAAACGAAGTAAACAAAAAACAACAAACCCAGACCGTAGAGATGTATAATAGTGTACAAAAAGCACCAATCCAGAACACCACAGACAAACATATGAATGAAAAGGAAGGCAAAACAAATATAAAGCCTGGAAATAACGAAGGGAAACCTAATAATTACGATACTATGAAAATGAAAATAACCGAAGAACTGAAAACCACAGATCTTAGAATGGACCACAGATTATATCTCCCAAAAATCAAAATAGACAATAAAACAACATCAATAATAAATAGCATAAACCTGGCCGTCACGGAACTAACAAGCACAGAAACATCAGGCAATATCACTGAGCTAAATGACATGATATATACGGCAGCCACTGCAGCCACAAAAGAAGCAGGATACTCACTCAAACCCATCCGAACAGGAGTTCTACCACCCAAACAGACCTTGTGGATAAATAACATCCAGAACAAAATTTAAAAAAAGAGAAAAGATTTATCGATTCTCAACGAAATTAGTAAACAATCAACACTACTAAGTAACAAGAAGAAAACAAAAATACTGTACAAATACAGCATTACAGAAAAAGACTTACCTGAGGCAAAAGAAAAACTAAAGCAAGACATCCTTGCCAAAGCACAGAGGATCCGCCGGTATGAGAAACGCCAACGTTTCTTTGAACAAAACAAACAGTTCAAATCCAACCCCAAAAAACTCTACCAAGAACTGGGTAAAAATAAAATAGACATTACTTCAGCACCAACAGCAGAAGAACTAGAGAAATTCTGGAAACAAATATGGTCGGTGAAGCAACAACCCCAAAAAAGGACCATTAAAACAACGAACTTAGCACCTGAGCAACTCTGGGCCCCTATAACAACTGAAGAGGTCACCCAGACACTGCAAAGACTAAGCAACTGGAAAGCACCTGGACACGACAAGATCCCCAATTTCTGGTTAAAACACCTGCCAGCAATGCATAAAAAGCTGGCAGAAAACTTCAACAACATAATAGCAGATCCAGAAACAATGCCTGAATGGCTCACAAAAGGGAAAACCATCTTAATCCCCAAATCCACGGAAACGGAGAAACCACAAAACTATAGACCTATAACCTGTCTCCCTACGATCTACAAAGCCTTTACTGCAATAATATCGCAGAGAGTGAGTAAACACCTGGAAAATAACAACCTGTTTCCAGAAGAGCAGAAGGGATGCTGCAAGGGCTCATACGGCTGTAAAGATCAATTATCGATCAATAAAGCCATAACTGAAGACAGCCGCAGAAAGAAGAAAGGCCTCAGTATGGCCTGGGTGGACTACCAAAAGGCTTTCGACAGTGTTCCCCACACGTGGATTCTGGAAACACTAGCCATAAACAAGGTGGCACCAATTATCATAAAATACATAGAGCACTCAATGAACAAATGGCAGACAGTGCTACAGCTCCAAACAAAAGAGGGACTTGTGAAAACGAAAGCCATCCCCATTAGAAGAGGAATATTCCAGGGAGACACGCTCTCTCCACTCCTGTTCTGCCTGGCACTCACACCTTTAACAGAATTGCTAAATAGAACTGGATGCGGTTACAAATGCTATGGAAAAACAGTCAGCCACCTTCTATATATGGATGACCTAAAATTATATGCAAAAAACGACAAAGAGCTAGAAACACTACTACAGACAGTACACGGCTTTACCAAGGAAATAGAAATGAAATTCGGATTAGAAAAATGTGCCAAAGCAACCCTGAAAAGAGGAAAATTAGTTAAAAGTAGCAATATAACACTAGATAAAGCCAATGAAATAAGAGAACTAGACGAAAGCCAACCATATAAGTATTTAGGAGTCAATGAACTAGATAGGATACAACATACACAAATGAAAGAAAAAATAAAGAAAGAGTACTACAGACGAGTTAGATCAATACTAAAAACAGAGCTCAATGCTAAAAACAAGATAATGGGTATCAACACTTTAGCTGTCCCAGTTATAAGCTACAGCTACAACATCCTTAACTGGACACTAAACGAACTATGTAAAATAGACAGGAAAACAAGAAAAATAATGACAGGATATAGGATGCACCACCCAAAATCTGACATAGAAAGGCTATATATACAACGCACAGAAGGTGGCAGGGGTCTTATACAGCTAGAAAACTATTATAAAATAACCACCATAGGACTGCAAAAATACCTACTCCAGAAGCAAGGGAAACTAATACAAATAGCCACAAAACACGAGCAAAACAAAAAACTGTTTTCAGTATTTAAGGAAGCTGACAAATACAAACAAGAAATCAATCTACCTAACAAATACGAAGAAGAAGAAGAAGAAACAACAAAAGCTATAAAACAAATGAAATCCAAACTAAAACTAGAACAGCAACGGACCATGATAAAACGATGGCAAGAAAAGCCCCTACATGGTAAATACTGGGCTAAACTAAATGCGAAAGAAATAGACAGAGAAAAATCCCAGCAATGGCTGAGAAGCTCAGGACTTAAAGCAGAGACTGAAGGATTTTTAATTGCTGCACAAGACCAAAGCCTCCCCACCAGAAATTACCAAAAACACATAATGAAAAGAAATATAACAAGTAACTGTAGAATATGTGGAGATCGACAAGAAACAATAAATCATATTATCTCTGGCTGCCCAGTCCTGGCTAAGAAGGAATATATTCACAGACACGACAGAGCTGGGACCTATATACACTGGAAGCTATGCCAACATTATGGAATAGCAACAGAAAAAAGATGGTATAAACACACGCCAGAAAAGGTCACAGAAAACGAGAAAGCAACCATACTCTGGGATATGCCAATACACACAGATAGAGAAATTAAGGCAAATAGACCAGATATAGTTGTCAAAGATCATGAAGGAAAAAAATGCCTTCTAATTGATGTTTCAATACCAGCAGATGACAACGTTTCTCTAAAAGAAATGGAAAAACTTTCAAAATACAAAGACCTGGAAATAGAGATAACTCGAATGTGGAATCTAAAAACAGAAACAATTCCTATCATAGTAGGTGCCTTAGGTATAATAAAAAAATATTCAGACAAATACATAACAAAAACACCAGGACTTACAAATATATATAACATACAGAAAATTGCACTACTGGGTACTGCACACATTCTACGCAAAACACTTTCAATACAGTAAACATAAGAGCACCACAGCAAACCACAGCACATACCCAAGGCGCACAGAGCTGCGCTCGGTAGTGAAGTGAAAGCACGTTATAAAAATAAAACTACTGAATAATAATAATAATAATAATAGTAATAATAATAATATTAATAATCCGAGGATGAAATTTCCTCTTTCAATTCATCGCTACGCTCGTTTCCCCGAATTATATGATGTTTGATATTTATGTGTGTACATGATGGGATGTGGAACGTATGTTACTGGTTTGACGTTAAGCACAGCAGACACTTCCTTAATGAATTCAGATGTTGCAAGGCGACGGTGTAAATCTTGATTTGAAGTGGCCGTTTCGAAGTGTTGGGAATTTGGATTGCCTGACGCCATTAAGCCTGAGTTAAAACGTATTGTTTCCTTAAAGGTTGTTGTATCCTCCGTCTTAAATGTCGTGGTGCCGCCACGATATTGTGACTGATGGTTTTGATATACTATACCAGTGTTTCAACTATAAATAAGATAACGATGCAGCCATAATAACAAGATAATGATCCAACAATCTCTTCACGAACCAACAATGAAATAACCAACTAACACCGTCTGAATTCACTGCGAACAGAAACCGATTTGACAAACAAACTTCACCCCGACCGCTACAATTTATAATCGCTCGTACCAGTCTATTTCTCGCAAGGGGTTGTCGTGACTCACCTCACAACATCTTGTTTGAAATTTCGACAGCCGTAAGAAGTGATATTTATTCTAATTTTTATTTTGCCAGCAACTCTCCACCCACCCCCAGTCTGTTTTATTCTTTTAGAATATTTTATCTCTTTTTCGTTTTGGCATTATTTCTAAATGTACAGCCCATTTCCTTTTTCTAATGCTGCATCTGCTACATTGAATCTCTTTCGCTGCTGGTACTTCAATCATGTCATGTGAGACTTCAGTTGGTATTTCCTTTCGTTTTTCAGTATGCCTCGTCTTTAATTCGCGTAGGTGTCTCTCTTATGTTTCCACAGTAGTCCTTTAATTACATACTTCATGTTTCCTGTTTTATTTACAAAACCATCCTCCCAGCTTTCTTTACCATTTTGGTATATTTTAGAATGAACTTCGAAATAGTTCGTTACATTTTGTGTATTTCCTTTAAATATATCTTTTCCTGGCAATAATTTATCGAAGATCTATTTTATTCCTCGCGGGAACATTAACACTGTCGTAGACTTTCCTGAACTGATATTCGTATTGCTCGTTACACTATATGCACTCAAGAATTTCGTTAGCACTTCGTCATCACCTACATCATTCGTTGCTTTTGTTTAACGCTCGCCTGAACGTATCAACATATATTTCTACCTGCCCGTTTGACGTCGGGTGGTAGGGCGAGGTAGAATATGGTTTATCGCTTGCATTTTGCAGAAATGTTTGTATTCACTACTCGTAAATTGTGTTCTATTATCTGATCCCAACGTATCTAGAACATCGAATCGAACAAAAAAATTCATACAAGAACTTTATTGTTATCTTTGTGGTTGGTTTATTACACCTTCATTCTTCTGGCCACTTTGTACCTCTTTGAACAATGACTAGATAGTGTGCGCCATTCACTGGTCAAGCGTACTCGATATGTACTCTGGACCATGGATTATCAGTCTGAGGCCAGGGTTGGTATTTCACCGGTGGTGCTTTGGCTCCTAACACAAAACCTCTACATGATTTTATACAATTTTCAAAGTTCCGATCCATTGGCGGCCAATATACATAGCCCCTCATTAAGACTTTCATTCTCGACATACCCGAGTGTCCACAGTGGAATTTCTGCAAAACTCGTTTCTGTAACACATTTCGTACTACCACTCTTTGTGCTTACATTAAAACATCGACGCTTAGTGAAAAACTATTCGAATTTGTTTTTTATATTTTGCTTATTTTTCAACATTTCTTTCATTTTTGTAATGTAATTATCCTCTGCAGATTTTATTTTTATATTATGCGCTGTCGCTAGCAGTTCGTGAATAACATTACATATAACGTTTTTAATTAATATTTTCTTCAGTTCAGCTACTGAATTCTTTTCACTGGTGGGACACTCATTTAATTGGCATTTTGGGAGATCTCCTAAATAAAATAGCTCCGACCAGTCAGTACCAAGCAGATTTCTTGCGTTCTTTACGATGAAAACTTTCCTCTAAATGTAACATCATTCCACCTTTCGCGTAGAAAATGTAGTTTGTCACCGTCACGCCACGTGCGGTTTTGCTGTTTTTCTTAAACATAGGTTTCGCTATTTTATTCCACGTGTCAGTTTTAATGATTGAAATGTCACTACCAGTATCCAGTTGTAATTTAATATTTACTCCGTTAGTTTACGTGTATAAATTTCCTTATTTTGAAGTCGAAGTTATTTTCTGCTGAGAATACTTTAGGATTTTTGACATTTTACCTTCGTACTCTTCCTCGCAATATTAACTCTTGTGTTCAAACTTTTGACAGCTTTAACTGTTATGATCTTTAAAGGAATAATATTTACTGAAATGCATGCCTCACATCCGTGACATGGATTAAAACCTATCCATCTACTTTGGCTATATTTTCTCGGCCGACATATCTGTACTTTTGCAAAATCCTTTTCTTGAATTTTTCTTACACCGTGTTTCAATTTCACAATCATTCGACACTCCTCTGCAACAGCCTGCAGGGTTAAATTTTGTCTCACCTGTTCAAAATTTGGAAAATCTTCTTGTCTGTATTTTTGTATTGTCATTCACTGTAAAGTATTGTACCAAAATGAGGCAGTAAGACATCTCAGAAGTAAGTTTTCTAAGTTGAAAACATTCACACATTCTGTTCACCGTTCCTACATACGTAATAAAGTCATCATCCTCTTTCTTAGTGAAATTCCAACTCTCCATTCGAGTGTAGCATAGAGACTTTTTATCACCGGACAATAATAACCTTATTTTTTCTTCGTCCGACCATGTATTTCAGTATTCCTTAATAATTTCCTCGTACCTTCTGTAGTACGCTGCATAAGTTATAACTGAATTATGTTATGGAGTTCGATATGCCGTCTGGCGAAAACGAACTTATTGCATTTTCGGACTTCTTTGCGTATAGCTCCAATAATTATTGTTGCTGTTGTTGTTGCTGTACTAGTTACTTCTGCAATTCCTGATGCTGTATTTGATGTTGCTTTGCAACTGTATTATAGAAGCTCAGTCTTCCATTATTTAACACGATGTATCAAGAACAGATTGTTAAATAACCTACGCGAGCTACAAAATACTCGTCGCTAGTTAATGTATCCTCCGTCTCCACTGTTGTGGAACCGCTACGATATTTTGACGGATGGCTTTGATACACGGAACCTGTGTTCTAACAATAAACAAGATAAATATTCAGCTGTAATAACAAGGTAACCATTCCACAATCTCATCCCTAACTGACGATCAGTATTCCAAATGAACTAACCAACCAAAACCTTCCGAATTCACTGCGAACTCAACTATAACTAACCCACAAACCGCTACTATTTACAATTGCTCAGTCTAATCTATTTCTCTCAAGGAGGCGTCGTGACTCTCCACACAAAAAAGGTTCGTGTTAATTACTGCTGGTGGTAGAATTATATCTTCGGTGTTGCTAGTATTTGCGCGCATCCAGTAGGTTCAAATATTATTAATGTCTATGTATGACCAGTCATGTCATATCAACCATGTTCACATGCATAGATGTCCTCCGTTGTGTTAAAATCTTCTGGCGATGTAGTCTGAGATATATTTAATAGTCATCTTGTTTAGTTGGTTTGCGAGGTCCGTCTCTTTTGCGGTTAGATTCTAAGGTTAGTGTCTCCTTGTTTCGAAATGTTCTGTTCAAATCCTAAGAAGGATGTTTTGATCTTATGCTTGCATGATACAGTTACATTTGAATGCCTATCAATTACTTTGTCACTGGATATAATACACCCTAGAATGTCATCCATGCATAGGTTACGTGCCACCGATGTTCTATCGTATGGTCTTGCGTTTTTAATATATAAGAGATAGTTGTATTTTACACTCCATGCAACATACAAATCCCTCTCTGTGTGCATGTGCGTGTGTATGTACGCATGAGAGTGTGCATATGTGTGTGTGCCTGTGTGTATTTGTTTCTCTCCCAACAACGTTTCACAAATATGTTTGGTCTTTTTACGTCCACCTAACCTAAGGCCTCATCAAAAAGGTTTAAAACGCAATTCTCCAAGGCAGTGATCTAGCATGGCTGCAGTCTACTGACTGAGATAAGTAAACGACAAGCCGAAATTGCAGAGATAATCTGGAACTCGACTGACCCGTCCTTCTTTTCTTTGTATCGTCTGTCTGGCTGTTTTGCGTTCTTGTCCCATTTTGTATCATATATATATATATATATATATATATATATATATATATATATATATATATATATATATGTGTGTGTGCATATATATATATATATATATATATATATATATATATATATATATATATATATATATATATATATATATATATATATACATATATATATATATCCATACATATATATATGTGTGTATAAATAATGCAGAATGGGACAAGGACGCAAAACATCCAGACATTTAGGTGATACAAGAAAGGGACAAAACATACAGACAGACGATACAAGGAAACAGGGATAGGTCATTCGGAGCTTTCTTTCCTCAGTCGAGATCCAGATCGTCCTTGCAACTTCGGTTGGTTTTCCCCTAGGAAAAATTAAGCTAAGAGAATTAGACTCTTTGGAAGAAGACAGCGAATGTATACAAAAACAAGGACAGAAAAAAAACGAACAATGTTACACAAGTACAACCAAAATAATAAAAGAGGACATAACAACGGATGTCTTTCGACTAAGGACAAATTAATTTTAACTGGCGTGTGTGGAAATAAGGCCTTACAGCTGGAATATAATATTTCACAGGCACAGGGAGGAATAACGATGTTGCACGCGCAACTGCCGGCCAAGAAATAAAGATCACGTTTGGCGGAACACCGGTCAGGTGGGAAGAGTAGAGAGAGAGGTGGAGGCAGAGGGACAAAATAATACATACCTATACACACACACACACACACACACACACACATATATATATATATATATATATATATATATATATATATATATATATATATATATATATATATATATACTCATATTAAGCATATCCCCTGATTAAATTCCGATATTTACATTTTCTTGTCCAAGCGTTCTAAATAAACCGTTTTAGATTACCAACACGATAAATGACGCAAATAAATTCTGTGTCCAATCGATAAAACCGGAAATATTTATGAATTAGAAAAAAATATATGACCCTTTTAATAAAATTGCATTTCAAACAGTAGTAAAAATAAATTCGTTGCCACACTTAATGACATTAATTTGTCTGCAGCAAAATATCGCTATCAACTTAAGTATAGTATTTATTTATGCGCCCACCAATTTTCCTTCATAAAATAAACTTCGATAAAAAAATATCTACAATTAACTCTTTTCTGCCTAAAAATCTCTGGAGTATTTCAAGTTCCTACATTACAATTTAAGTGAATCCAAGCTATAACTGTATTCCGCATTCCCCAATTTAAAGTATCTAACCGTTACAGTTGTTAATAAATCACTTTTCAATTCTGTAATTCCATTTGCAAAATCTTTCATACTGAAAATATTAGGCATGATAACAAATCAAAATTTTAGGTTAGAAAAGGGTATGTTATATTTACCAAAGCTTTTTGGATAAAAGTTGCAGATATAGAAAAGGCCGACGACCATTTGCATATGGATGCATAACAATATTTTTGCAGAAATCAACAAATATGTAGGACTGTCTATATAACATACGTAGTGCGAGAGATTCATTTGACATCGGGTGTGTCTCTACGGGGTTGATACATTGATTCCTTTATCAATTCCAACATTTGAACGAAAAATTGCTTCACAGTTCAGTGTTTATATTTACAAGCCTATTCGATTAGTATCTCTGGCCGAACCTCTCAGTTGCGGGGACACAAACGCACCGGTATCTGTTGTCAAGCGATGTTGAGTGTGGGCGCAAACATAGACACACACACACGCATATATATATATATATATATATATATATATATATATATATATATATATATATATATATATATATATATATATATATATATATATATATATATGTATATATATATACATATATATGACGGACTTCTTTCAGTTTCCGTCTACCAAATCAACTCAGAAGATTTTCTTTGGCCCGAATCCATAGTAGGAAACACTTGCCCACGGTGGCACGCAGTGGTACTGAACCCGGAATAATGCGGTTGGTAAGCAGGATACTTAGCACTCAGCCACTCCTATATATATATATATATATATATATATATATATATATATATATATATATATATATATATATATATATATATATATATATATATATATATATATATATATATATATATATATATATATATATATATATATATATATATATTTATATATATATATATATATATATATATATATATATATATATATATATATATATATATATATATATATATATATATATAAGTGCATTTTCTGTAGGCAAACAAATAGCGAGCCACCAAACCCCAGTACTGTAAACAAAGAAAACGCAAAATATACACGAGTTTAATTTAGACTCATGATTTAAAACCCTTTAAAATTATAGATTAAATCCCCAAGTTTTTACCAAGTTTTTTTGCGAAAACACTGATCTAACCGAATTATCAGTGACAATAACAAAAACCTTACCTTTTCCTCTCTAAATTTTCATGCAAGCTCAAATCAATAGAAGACGTATTGCCAACTGTTAAACCAGTATAAAACTGCTCAGGTACAATAATACTCAAAGTCAAAGGCACTACTTATCAAATTGCGATATTGCGTTAAGTTTATTTCACTCCCAAATTCATTTTGCATATTATGAAATAGGATTAATTTCAAAATTTCAAATCAATATTGCACGTATACATGCGCGGAACTGGCAGAATCGTTGGAATGGCGGCCAAACTGCTTAGTGTCATTTCGTCAGTCTTTACGTTCTGATTTCAAATTCAACCAAGGAGCCATCGCTTTTCATATTTTCGATGTCAATGCATTTGGACCATTTGAGCATTGGACTTACAACATCGGTGTCGATTTAAATAAGTACCAGTTGAGCATTGGACTTACACCTTAACCCAGTCTTTCAAAATATTATTGCATACTCCATAAAATGCTCTTATTCTGCTTTGTAAAGAGTTTACATATTAATATGCTTTTGCAGACGATTATATAAACGTTTACGAATATCGTCATGAGCTCAAAAGTTTGCAATGTTTTCGGACAATATTTGCTTTATTCGTCTAGTTACAACAAAAGCAACTCAGTATTAAAAGTTGAGGTCATCGAATTGCACAGACTACAGGCATACTTCTACCAGTTCTCATATTAATTCTTGTCTTGAAGGCAAGGGAAATCCTTCGCTCGATATTCCACATCATATAGGTGGTTGAAGCGTCACAAGCGCAGGGAGTGAGCCATAGACAGGAACAAGTAATAATCCGAGAAGGCTAGGTCCGGACTATATGCTGGATGATCAGCCATCAGCTCCATTCCGTCAATACCTGGAGGTCTTTCGGGCCGTTACATCGGTATGAAATATTACATTGTGTTGCTGACGAAAAACTCGCTTTCTTAGATTAATGCCGAATGTTTTTAACACACAATATTATCTAACCGTGCGATGCTGAGCTCATTGACACTATCCGAGTGCTGCTCGCTTCATTGGCTGCTTCGACTTGGAATATGGCCTCGGAATTCACGGTTTCAGGCCTGCCTGACTTTATATGATCGTTGAGATTCTTGAAACACGAATGAAAATACTTTAACCATCAGGTTAATTCGATGTGATTAATTGCGCTTTCACCTTTCGCACGACAAATGCTTAGGGCTGCTTTCGCGGTATTAAGGCCAAGTTCGAACTCTAAAATCATAAGTATCCAAATTGGATTATGTTGCACGCTCATCTCTACGGCTTTCAAATCACATGCAGAGTGAAGCAATGCACTACGTTTCTGCTCACCAACAGTCAAAATGCCACCAATCTCGGCGTGTATCTCCCACAGCTTGAAATGTTTCAGTCACATGATTTACACACTGCAAACTAGCACGTATGTAAACTATGCAAACGTTTGATAAGTCTCAACATTAACAGTTTGAGATGATTAACTGAGCATTTTAATCTTTCATAAATATCAAAATATGCTTGATCGTTTAATTATAATATATGTAGAATCGTAATCCTTATATGCATAAATATTTTTTATTAGAACATGTGCTACCAACTTGTATTACGTGTCAAAATATGTAATGAAAATAACTATGCTCAATTTTTGTCATTATTTTATTATACATTAGTGAGGCATTTAATTTTTAATGAAAATTGAATACGACGTAAGGAGATAAAATTGCATATGCATTTAATTATTTGTGAAAGTTGCTAACGAAAATATTTTGTGGCGATATATTTTAATAAATAAGGTAGGTAGCAATTCCATGGATACATGTTTAGTTACATTATAAGTATGAAGGAGTGCAGTTCACGATGCGATTAGATTACGTAAGTATATTTGTATGGTTTAACCATGTAATCTTTTAACCCGATTTAACACTGAAAGATATGTAACTGAATCGATAAGTCGAAGCGTAGCTTCAATACTAGTTGTAATACGTATAAATATGAGATGATGCTTATCTATATACACATATACACGGCAGCATGTATATGTATACATGCCAATGTATCTCTATATTTAATCTTATAGTCATACAATCCCATATATATATACATACACACATATATATATATACACGTATATGCATATGTATACATGTATATATGTGTGCGTGCGCGTACATATAAATATTATATGTACGCGCACGCGTGAATTCCGAGGCCATATGTATGTATATGTGTGTATATGTGTGTATGATGTACACACGCACACACTGGGAAATATGTGAATTATATTTAGATACTTATGTGTTGTTTCAATTTAAACGCAATATCTTAAAGCTGTTGTATCTCCGAGGAAACCGCTTGGAACAAGAAGAAATGATGTTGGAATTCATTAAACGCCATGTACATATCTACAACGTTGAGCTTATCCAGTTCTTCTTATTGTGCATTGAAACGCAGATCTGACTGAAATCTACTTACTTATTATTAAAATATAGGCATTCCTTGCAACATTCAATTAATCAGTCTCTTCTTTATAGCTATTTACTACTAACGACTTCGGACTGCCATAGATGTTAATGCTTTAATGTATAAGTGTGTTGCTGCTTTGAGAACGATTTTAATAAGCAAGGCCAGCACTTTCGGGGGAAAGGTAAGTCGATTACGTTCACCCCATTGTTCAACTGCTACTTATTTTCTCGACGCAGAAAAGATGAAAGGCAAAGTTGTCATGGAACTTGAACTCGGAGCGGGAATATGAACGAATTACCGCTATTAATTGTGCCCGGCCTGTTCGATACTGCCAGCTCGATGCCTTATGAGGGGATATAATATTCAACGTTCTGCTAAACCACAGACAGCAATGCCATGTTTATGCCGTGGCCTAGACCTAAATGACACTGATAGAGATTCTATTGTTTACAAAGAATGGAAACATAAAATAAAACGTGATAATGAGTGAAATACGTTCTTGTACGGACAAGCATGCGTAAATATATATAAAGAGTGTTAGATAGTTAGATATAGATAGATAGATAGATAGATAGATAGATAGATAGATAGATAGATTGATTGATAAAAAGATAGATAGATAGTTAGATAGATAGATAGATAGATAGATAGATAGATAGATAGATAGATAGATAGATAGAGAGAGAGAGAGAGAGATAGATAGATAGATAGATAGATAGATAGATAGATAGATAGATAGATAGATAGATTGATTGATAAAAAGATAGATAGATAGTTAGATAGATAGATAGATAGATAGATAGATAAATAGATAGATAGATAGATAGATATATAGATAGATAGATACTGCTGACGTCTTCCAGTCTTTGCCTATGAAATCCAATCAGGTAGATTCGGAGCTGCAGTAGCATCCACTTACAAACGTGAAAACTCATGTATGCCTGCATGTATGTATGTATGTATGTATATATGTATGTATGTATGTATGCATGCATGTATGTGTGTACGCATGTAAGTATGCTTGTGTGAGTGTGTGTATGTATGTGTGAGTGTATGCATGTATATATGTATGAATGTATGTATGTATGTATGTATGTATGTATGTATGTATGTATGTATGTGTGAGTGTATGCATGTATATATGTATGAATGTATGTATGTATGTATGTGTCAAAGATGAGAAACCGCAGTTTTGTTTACATGAGGAAATTTTTATTTGAAAAGACCACATAAAACGCATAAATATTTAAATATTTAAAAGAAACCATTACACATGACAACTTGTGTTTGATAAATATGTTTGATTCTTTTAGGTATTTGCTTTTTTTCTTCTGTCGTGTATACCAAATTCGAACTAGTTCTTTCTGAACAAAGAGGAAGCATAAATGTTTTCTTCAATATCCCAAGTATATTTTATCAATAGAAGAATTGTATTCATTCTACAGAGTCCGAAAATTATTAATATAGTTGTTATGAAGCGACTATTCTAAATATTTATCATAAGTAAAAGATAGGCAAGAATGAAACACCGAAGAACATCTGCTCATATATATTTGAAGTATTTTCACATTACACGCAGCTGTTTTTCATACCCCAAGGAATTCACACACACACAAAAAAAATATATATATATATCGTGTATTCAAAGTGTTCTTTAATTTGTCATTTCTTCAGTATATTGATTCATTACTTTTTACGAGATGGTAACGAAATAATATTTCTATGAGTGGGTATTCACGAAACAGATATATACTTCTTGAATTCAACTCTCTGCTTTAGGATCGTTTGTGTTGGCACCAAGGAATGATTCACTATGTCTCCTTTAGTACATATCGCTATAAAATCGATAACGTTGTAAAGCATACGTTACATCATGGGTTAAATTCAGACGTTTGTGTCATTAAAGTTGTGCAGTATGAATAAAAAAGAAGGGAAGCATAAGATACACGTAAAAGAAACTGATATTCTATACATTAGTTCATATGTATCTACGTGTGCAGGTGTGACTGTAACTATTTATGCGCACGTATGTCCGTACGAAGGTATGTATGCATGCATGTGTATATATATATGTATATATATATATATATATATATATATATATATATATATATATATATATATATATATATATATATATATATACATACAAACACATAGGCACAAACACACACTTACATATATATATATATATATATATATATATATGCATTATATATAAGTGTATAGGTGTGCATATATTGTGTGAATATCAAAATGGGTGTATGAGTTGTAAAAATGACTTTTATATATGAATTTATTTCGATATTCTTCAGCTTTTCTTTCGAGGATCGGCTACTTGTGGTTCGTTGTGAGAGTAATACATCTATTTCATTCAACCGTAAGTCTAAAAGACGTAACAAATACCCAGCATGAGGAAGGCAAACAAAAAAGTGTTATCGGTAAAGATATTCATCTATCAATTTCCGCTCGTTTTAAGCAATCATTCGATATTTTATCACTCAAGATTATTGATTTGCAAGTTTCTCTTAATTCGGATCGAAAGTCTTTTTATGGAATAATTTATGTTTAACACAGAAATAATTGATTCGAGAAGAATACGTATTTTAGCTGCTTTTGAAGACAATAAACTCTTTATTTGATATCGAGGATATTTATTATTCATATATTTTTGACATAACCTTTACCTAAACCTTCCATATTCCTCACTCTTTCTCTCTCACTTTTTCTCTCTCTCACTCTTTCTCTCTCTCACTCTCTCTAATTATATATTTAAGTATGTATGTATACATATATATATATATATATATATATATATATATATAAAAGCAGTATTAATACGAAAAAGTAATGTTGATCTCCAACTTAACCGGAAAGTTCTTTTGAAAGAGAGAATAGTGCATCATTTACCATGAGGGCATCTCTAATAATGCCTCGCAGTGCATTAAAATATTCGTTTATTTTATTGTTGACAGAAAAGCAGCATCTGCTCCAGCCGCTGGAACTATCAAATCTTGTGATTTCTTCATGCTTTGGGTTCCTTAGTAACAGATGCCCGACAGTGGTGTAGTAGCCAAATCTCCTGTCAACGGTATATAGATCATCAGTCTCTATTCAGTAACAGGCATCGCAAATAGCCGTAAGACTTTAAAATAATTGAAATTGTTATTAATTAAAAGTAATTAATAGCTACGAAATCGCTATTATCACAATGAATTACTCTTGATGCTGCTTTTGTCCCAATTAGTATTTTTTAATAAGTACACTGGCTTTTTCATTCCATAGATACTAATATTTTATCATATATTCATATCTTGTTTACTATGTGGAAATAGACCTCCGGTGACACACACACACACACACACACAAACACACACACATACACACACACACACACATACATACTCACACACACACACACACACACACACACACACACATATATATATGTGTATGCGTGTGTGTGTGTGTGTCTGTATGTATAGGACGAGCTTCCTTCGGTTTCCGCCTACCAAATCCACTCACAAGGCCTTGGTTGGTCCGAGGCTTTAGTAGAAGTCACTTGCCCAAGATGCCACACAGTGGGACTGAACCGGGGACCATATGGTTGGGAAGCAAGCCTCTTATCACAGAGCTACTCCTATAAACACACACGCGCGCACACATACACGCATACACACACACACGCGCACACACACACGCACACACACACATATATGAGATCAATAATTTTATTACATCTTGAGAGAACGTGAAACAATACTTTATGGCATATTTGTTCTCGAAGTACATCACATAATAAATCAATAAATGTTAGCATATCAATATTGGGCTGAAAAGTTTTGTTAGTTAAAGTCGAAGGCTGCGAGATGAATGCGATTTTAAATATTTGAAAGTTTTTGGGTAGGTGTCTTATATTTCGTGACTTTCTTTTTACACTGTTGAAAGAATAGCTAATTGCTTTCTAATTCGGTAAGCATCAAGCACCGTACCACCTTATTATCAAACCTGATTTTCTCTGCAAATGGATTTTGGAAGATGTGTCTTTTACTTCCAATGAACATTTCGTTCATTAATCGTGGAAGTCGTGCCTATTGCTCTGATGATATCGCTGCCCTTACAAATCATCCGAGTTTTCCGTGGAGTGATAATTCAGCATCGTACAGTTGGCCAGATGGATCCTTAGGCCTCTCTAAATGAGAGAACAGGTAACATAACGGTACTATGGAAGACATTTGTCCTCAATCGTTTTGATACCTACTCCCAACAATAATCACAATACTGTAAAATAAACGGTGTAACTCGAAATAATCCAATGAATCTACACATAGAAGATTGTTTCAATCCGACTTGTCAGAAATTGAGAAAGTTAAGATTTGACTCCCTAGAAGGAAGTCAGGAAAGATGCAGTGGTACAAATTCCAGAAGAACAGAAGAACTAGAACCAGACTTTGGGGTTGAGAATTACGCAAACTGCAGGACAGGGTGCCACTTCATAATATCAAAAATCTCGACATTACCATCAGGAACAGGACCAGATAATGCGATAGCTAGGCCCTCCTGGGCCCAATGCTCTTTATAATCTCTCCATAAATCTTGAGAAACATGCATGGGGTAGATGTAGACGCCTGTAAAATAGAACTGAGTCTATACAACAAACTTCTGGCTGAACCTGCCTCGCGACAAGTAATGGAGCTGAGGGCTGCAGAATCAAACTTCCTCATTCACCAAATGCCACATACCACAGAAGGTTTCAAGTGGCGAAAGTTATCAAAGTTAACGGAAGTGCCCTAGCATGCCCAGAGCTCTCAGGGTGATTCGGCTGGCCCTTTCAACGGAATGTACAAATCATTTTTGCCAGTTGACTGAACTGGAGCAACGTGAAATAAATTACCTTGCTCAAGAATAACAACGTACCGCCGGGGATCGTATTCAGGATATATACACACACACACACACACACACACACATATATATATATATATATATATATATAGCTATGGTATATTCTATTAAAAACGTAGTACACCACCAAAAAAATAAATAAATAAAAAACGCGTCCACCATTAGATCTTTCACTGTGCTATCCAGTACTAGTATTATACGAACTCCCAGGTTTGCGCCTGGGCTTCTGCTAGTTTGAAAAGATAATTAAACATAATTGGAGACAACAAGGAGTACGGGTGTATATTTATTTTCAATTACTACAATTGTTTCTACGCAACGTAGTTCTACAGGTGTGCAGGTATGAGATCCAGTTATGTTTCCTCAGGCGATGTATAAATATTGTCTCTGTAAGTTCAAATTCTTGACTTCAAGAGCGTCCTCTCTGCCTGTCGTAGCCTGGAGTTAGTATTAGCCACTGAATTTATCAAAAGATGTGTTGTAGCTGAAGGTCCGTTGGCAAACTTTTATTTTTCAATTGCATATATACCACTGGAAAAATTGGAGTCAACAAGGAGTACAGTTTGACATTTACTTCTTAATAAGAATAGTTTTTCCACGTAACGTAGTTCTCCAGACGTGCAGGCGCTTGTTTATGTAACTGTTTCCCGCATTGTGAGATAGATATGTTTGTGTTTCCTCATGCGATATGTAAATATTGCCTCCATAAGTTCAAAATCCTTGGATTCAAAAACATCCTCTCTCCTAGGGTGTGTTTTTTTCTGAAGCCACGACAGACAAAGAATGTTCTAGAAGACGGGGATTTTGAACTTGCGGAGATAACATTTACATTCGCCTGAGAAAACACAACTAAATCTTATAATGCAGGGAAAAAAGTACCTGCACGCATAGAGAACTACTTTGCGTGGAAACAATTGTAGTGATTGAAAAAAAAATTGACCAACCGTACTCATTCTTGCTGACTCCATTTTTTCAATTACCTATTCACACATGACAAATGTCCAAACGCAATCCTTCAAGTACTACGATACTACTACTGCATAACTTAAAGTAAATCTGAAGTTGGACGATCTTTATATTATACTCTGCTACGTTCTTAACAGAATATACATAACTATATATATATATATATACATACGAACATATAGTATACATTATATCAGTGTATATTGATTATCATTTAATGCACACAGTATAAACTTAAGATCTACTAATAGGTTGTTGCTGTGATGACACGGGGCTTCTAACGTTATAAACTCTGCCTAGCCATATGTATTCACAACAAGGTTATTGGTAGACATTATCTTCATACAGTATATATTAAATGTTGTTTATCGCTCACTGGAGTACTGTTTTTGTTTATCTTACCCGAACTGAACAGCAAACTATATATTAGCTATATATATATATATATATATATATATATAGTTATATTCATATTCGAGTGTTACTTAGAATGAAATGTCTCTACAACCTTTCGAGCAACTTCAGTGTACTTTACGTAAAATGCCATGTTGATTTATTTCTACAGCATATAACATTTTACTGAAATTTGTAAGAAGGTCGCTATCACTGTGATCTTATAAATCTAATCATGTGACATTTAAAATCTACTACTTCATTTTTCTCTCCTATCAGATATGTTGAAACTACACCTTGCATTGATTTTGTGTGTGTGCTTGTGTGCTTGGTTGTATGTGTGCGTGGGTGTGCCTATGCGTGTGCAAGCTTGCATGCATGCATGTCTGTATGTATGTATGCTAACAGCTACTTCTTATCGGAGTAGTGTTATGTCTTTATTGAACATTGGTCGACCATATTCATACAGATGGAGTTTTAGCTCAGCTTTCCTTCTGCAGGAACGTTCTCTGATGTGGCATTTATTCCTATTTTCAATAAAAATTACTACGGTGCGCGTGGCAGTAGAACCAACTCTCATTGAGTTCAACTACTCGCTGTCTCATGTGACATTATACCACTGACAAACCCAGCACCTTAGAGAGAAATTGTCGACACATTACACCTCAATTCCTGCTGTGATTCTGCCTTCATTACACTTTCAGCTGACAAAGAGAAAGCTCCAGCATGTTCCCTTCGCTTTTATTCGACGACGCCATACTTGTAATTGATAATCTCACTCTCCATGAGATACTGATAACAGCACTAATATATAGATATCAGTTTTCAGATATTTAAAGCTGCCTTTTATGCCGTACATAAACGACTTTCGATTTTTACTTTCGCTTTTTCCCTCTGTTCAGCTCTCTGTCAAATTTCTCTTTTTGCAACCTGCTATCTTTTATCCTGATGACCTGACAAGCGCAATGGATATGGTTCTAAATTCTCATTTTCTCAACACGGGAGCTGCCAGCTTTCTCAAATAAAGCAAATTATGTTGTGTAAGAGGACCTCTTTTATGTTCAGGATGCGCCGGGGATCCTGCAATTTGGCCGTGTTTCGCATTCCTATCTTACGGTTCTAAGGACACAGGCTTCATATAAAGTGATTTTTGTATTTCTCAGGATACACCGATCTAACCAGACTCTCTACGCGGTTTACCCGAAAGCAATACAAGCTTTCGCAAACCTTTTAGTTATTTATTTATTTCAGCACCAGGTGTGCCACCTCAACTAAGTGTACTTCTAAGCTACGCAAAGTTGCCCATTTCTTGAAGAATTTAAGCTTCCACGATAGTGACAGTCACAACGTACACTTTTCTTACTAGTGGACTATACATAGCCTTTGTCATATTTTATGCTAGCACTTAGAACAAATATCGTGTATGGATTCGAGAACTTGTCCAACGTATTGAATGAGCCACAGAATTTGGATCATCAGCATAAGGAATTCTCTGACAAGAATGCTAAACGTATTTGACTTTTTGAAACGGCTCAAATGAAATATTTCGTTTTGGGATTTGGAAAATTTTAGGAAAATAAAAATAAGAAATAAGTGGAAATTTTACCGGTGTGTTAAATTTTAAGGCACAGTGTGTGGCATTATTCTGTAGTAATGCCCCTTATATAAATATAAACGAATAGATAGATAGATACATATATGTATAATATATATATATATATATATATATATATATATATATATATATATGTGTGTGTGGTGTGTGTGTGTATGTGTGTGTGTGTGTGTGTGTGTGTGTGTGTGTGTGTGTGCATGTTTGTATACATATATGTATAATATATATATATGGGGGGGGGGGGGGTGCGTGTGTGTGTGTGTGTGTATGTAAGAAGGTACCTGAGACGCCAGTGGTGACAGCTGTTTTGATATTGATGGAAAGTGAGAGTAAAACTGCTTTATGATTACAGAGGATTTTTAATAAGCGTGAAGATGTGTACGGTGACAGTTTCCTAAACAATCTCTTCCCGTATTCCCTCCCTCTCTTAATCTCTTTCTCTCTCTCTCTCTCTCTCTCTCTCTCTCTCGTTCTGTCACTCTCCCATCATCATCAT
>NC_142928.1:62109834-62147334 GCF_046866305.1 Octopus bimaculoides
TTATCTTTTGGGTTTTTTGTCGTTTTGATTTTGGTTAAGCAACGTCTAAACGTTAAAGGTATTAAAATAATAATCGTTCTTTTTTTATTGATTTTGTTTTGAGTATAATCCTTGCATTTTCTTTGTCCCTTTTCAGGTTCCACTAGTAACTCTGACCGCCTTCTAAATTATTTTGATTTATCTTTTCATTCTTTTCTTACGTGTGTTCCTCCGATTTATTGCAAATTTTCTCACCTGCGGAGGGAAGTTGAATATCCAAATTTGTTGTTATGGTGCTCTGAAGTACATTTTATCTGCTTCTACAATTTTCTGTATATTACATATGAGAGATAGCCCTCAAAATATCCTGTATTCAGGTTAATTTCCATATTTCCTCTCCTCATAGATGATACTAATTTCAGAATCAGTCATACCTATGAATTCTCCAAACTAATGCATCTGATTTTTGTTGCTCACAATAGACAATTTTCCATACTTATCGTCAAGGAATTCCTTGATAACATTTATCTGACGCTAAAACTAATTATGGGATGCGAACTATATTCCGTTACGATTCTCAGAAGCTTTAACATCTGAACTTTTCTGGACCCGCTACTCTCTGGATTCCTCTACTCTCTGTTGTTAATTAGAGCCGGACTTCTAAATATATAGAATTTCGTTTTAATTTGTTTTCCACTAATTCTTCTGTCAATTCATCTGATCATGTTTGAAACACATTACTTCTTAAAATAGTGTTCCTTTATACGAAATGCATTTGATGTCTACATTCGTAGTGAACATATTTTGGAACCTCAGCTTTTAATGTCTTAATTTTTTCTGGTAGTATACAGATATTGATTTGCAAATAGACTCTTTCAATGTTGTTCTTACATGTGTAGAAATCGGCACGAATGTGTAGCTTAATTTCGTTTTCAAACGTATAGAATACAAGCCACATTTTGCTTTCTGCCGAAACAAAACTGCTTTTTATTGTGCTATCGGCTTTTCTACTTGAGTTCGCAAACTCTTCATGTCTTTCATCCATTAATTCATCTTCATGAAGTTTGAATTACTCTGTCGGTTTTCTGAAAAACAGTACTGTTTTCGTACTTTGATTTTCCATCTAATCTTGAAAAGTGGATATTTCACGCTGCTATAGATAATTTTCGTGACGCAAGAACTGTTTTAGACATTAGCATAGGAAATCATTTTCGAAAGATTCCGCCTGATTATTTCTTCAATAAGCTGAAATCGTTTTGAACTTTTGAAAGATTCCTAAGAATTCTTCATTCATTTCTCGATGTACGTATCATTGGAGTTGCTTTATGTGTGAAATGTTACACTAATCACTCCTACTCACAAGGTTTTCAACGTTCTAAGTGTAGCCCGGTCTTGCTGTTAGATATAATTCTTGACGGTCCCAAAAGGATTGCAGGAAACCGGTATGACTGCACTAAACTTACATCAGAGTGATTGTTCAAAGTTTTAAACAGAGATTTTTCACTTGAAGATTTCACTCGAAAATATACGTTTTGCTAGATCACGTGGAAGAAAAAGTTTCCATTTTCTGTGATACAATTATGTTCATATATTGATTTCGATGTTCATTTATTTTCACATTCATATTGTAGTAAATACTATTTTCCTGAAAAGTCACGCTGAGGAGGTTTATCACAACGACACGGAATTAGCAATTAAGTAGTGATATCCTATATTGTATAATCGTGAATGAAATATTTCATAATCATTTCTACTAAAATTTCAAGGCCTGAAATTTTGAAGGAAGAAACTAGTTGATTACATTGACTCCTCTCCTAAACTGGTACATATTTCAACGGCCCAGAAATGATGGGTACAGCTCTCAGCATAATTTTAATTCAGTATGTAATGATGGACGAAACTATCCTAAGTATATTTCCCGGCAGGTTAAGGATTCTGTGAGCAATAGTAGAAAAAGTAAATTAATGTGTGTTTCTGCTCTAGAATGATGGACACTTTTATTTAAATCAGAAACACAGACAATTTAATGCATTCATATATGTACCTTGAAAAAAAAAACATTTGAACGATATTTCAGTTTTTCAATTTGCATACGAACATGAATCCTCGAAAATGTACTAGAATAGTCGTGTTACTGATTAATTTAGAAAGGATATGTAAAGGTACCAATAAGTAAATGAAATACAGTTACGTCCCTTCTATAGTAAACTCGTTTATGTGTGTTGATGAATGTCAAATGATAAAATTCACGTTATCTATCTTCATGTTTGGAGATAATTGTTTCTGTTGACCTTTACGTGTACGCGGGTGGCTAAAAGAGATACTCACGTTTTCCTTCCTTTCAAAACTGCAAACACAGTAAAATTGTTTCATTTATAGTTAGAGAAGAGATTTATATTTCGTTGATTAATACTTTATATTTAATCTTATAGAACTTGTCTTTTACATCTGTAACAATTTTAGCTGCACTCGTTAAATAGGAATTCATGTTTTCTTCAACATCTGCAAATGTCATTTATCGATATCATCATTTGTTTTATATTTGTCTTGCTAATATATTTCAAAGGAAATTTTCAGTTTTGCAAATCTTATTCATCATTTTAGGGGTTACACTCGTCACATGTGGGCGGATAAAACTGCTGGTACTCTAGCTATCTCTGTAAATTATGGATTAACAGCGACACGGTAAACGAAGTGTGTCATCAGAACATTTGTAATTTATCTATATTGCAGAAATACATACATGGTTTTATATTATCCTATTTCTTTTCTTGCTTTCCTTCTACTTTACATATTTCCCCTTCTAAAAATTGTTCATCTTTCCACTGTTCATCGCATTTTTGACAGAAATGTTATAGGCCATGTAGTCTCAGCAAAACTCTATTTCAAATACAATCACACACATACATACACACACCCATTTATATATATGTATATATATAAATATATATATATATATATATATATATATATATATATATATATATATATATATATATATATATATATATATATATATATATATATATATATATATAGAAGAAAGTAAAGCAGAAGATATCGTACGAGAAAATGAATAAGCAACAGAATATGAAAATGCAGGAGTCTTATAAAAATATTTATCGATTTTTTAAAAACCGGTCAAGTTCATGAATACTTTTAAATGACTCGTGCATTTTGAGATTCTTTTCCTTACACATATGTGTGTGCATGTGTGTGCATGTGTGTGCATGCATGCGTGTATATATATATATATATATATATATATATATATATATATATATATATATATATATATATATATATATATATATATATATATGTAATGATATATAATGGTGTTTATATGTTTGCATTTATTTTGTATGAACTATGCAACCTCCTCTCTATTCGTCTGTAAAATTTTATTTATAACATTAGCAAATATATGCATCGTTAAATAAAATATTTTTTATGAGTTGATTGTTCTCCAAAGAACTCCTCCACCTTTTATTTTAATTATATTTGTAATCATTCAGCTAAATCAAATTGCTTAGCTTCTTGATATGACTAACATATATTTATAATTAAACGCTATCTGTGACCCAGTTTATTTTTACTGAAATCCTTCTTTTATTTCTTTTTTGTTGTTTTTTTTTTCAATTTGTCTTCCCCGATCGAAATATGTGGATATTCGAAATAACGGGCCAAACATATATCTCGATCCCCAAAATTCCTATGTCTTACCAGTAGTTCGAATAATTGCCTCTGAGATCAGATTTCCAAATACTTCTTTTCCTATAGGACATTAAGTCTAATTTACGGAGTTAGTACAAAATTTAACTAGTTAATGTATTTGAATGAACTCAATATTGTACCAGTGAAGAATTGTTCTAATATTTCTTAGGGAATGACAATATTCAGATTATTGACTTACCACAAAACAATCAAATATTTCAGATTCTATACCAGCAAAGTTAAAGTAACGAATATAGGCAAAAGTAAAGTAACCGATATATTAGACGGCAAGAGAATGAAGTACAGACGATTTCTATTTACTTGCAACTTTCCTACTTTCCCCATACAATATATATATATTATGCACATTGTGTCAAAGGCGAAGGTTACAAAATATTTTTTTCTGAGTTGAGCAATTATTTAAACGATAATTATCGGGTAGTGTTACTTATCACTAGTTTAGTGCTGGAAAAACAGGGCTCTAAAAGAAAACACCTGAGAAAAGGCAATGGATTATTAATGCTTCAACTTTATGTTATTCATTGTATATGTCATTTCCATCTTTAAGACAGAGGTATGTAATTTGAACGAGATTTGTAGACTCTTCTCAGTAGGTCGAAACACTACGTACAGCTTTTTCTTGTACTGTAATATACAAAAGTACAAAACTATCTTGAGAATAATAATTCTCCCACATATTATATTGGAGATCAGCAAAACATCTTATCCTATATCTTTTCATTACTCTCAAGTAAAATGCTACCCTATAATTCAAAACCTGATTATTTTTCACCAAAGATTTGACAATAAAGATAAGAAGATTACTTAAAAGTAGTACTGACATACATCTGAACATCTTCCTTTCTCTTTGAAGAAGTCCTGTAAAATCTCTTTATCTCATATATCAAGATATCAGTTCCTCAATATCACAACACTTTATATAAAAGATATGCTGCTACTTATCCGTTGTTCAGTGTTTTACAAATCCTCTCCCGTAAACGTTTGAGCAAATTTATTTTTAAGCGTATCTGTCACTCTTATTCGGTCATTATTTATCTATTTGTATGAAAGATTCATTTGTGATACCATTATTTGCTTATTATATCTTTACGCTCTGAGATCATATTCCAGCGAGGTCGACTTAGCTTTTCATCCTTTCGAGGTCGATAAATTAAGTAACAGTTTAGTACTGTGGTCCATGTAATCGACTATCCCTCTCCCCAAATTTTCAGGCCTTGTGCCTATAATAGAAAGGATCATTTGCTTATTGTGTCTTTACGTTCTGAGTTCATATTCCGCCGAGGCCGACTTTGCCTTTCATCCTTTCGGGGCCGATAAATCAAGTACCAGTTGCGTACTGGTGTCGATCTAACTAATTGTCACCAAAACTTTGGGGCCTTGTGCCTAGAGTAGAAAAGAGTATTTACTTATTGTATAAATTACAGCCAAACTCTCGTGACTTATAAAAGTTAACCATATTCACCAAATATACAATGTATTACTGCGCAAAGTTTATCCGGTGGACAAATTGAAACTGTACACATTTAATAATAAAATTATATATATATATATATATATATATATATATATATATATATATATATAACTATTAAAAACGTTTACAACAAATCTATATTGAAAATGCATAATTATAATATATATATATATAAGATTACTTAAAATATAACATATTTAACACCTGCTCCAAGAATATAAATATCTGGATGCTGATAGTAATGTTTGGAAATCGATACACGCTATGTTAATGAATTTAATTCGATAAAATGTTCCTGTGTTTCCAATAACATAAGATTGACGTTATTTGAAGATGTTTTTTAAGGATAAAAATCATTAAAAAAATATATTTCTTCTCTTTGAACAACTTTGGTTAACTTTTTTCCTGAAACCCTATTATTATGAAGATCCTACAGAGAATACTTTCTTTCCTAATGTTATGTTTGTAGTAAATGTATATGATGTATGTACGTATGCTATATCGGAGCATGTAGATGTAAAATATGCATAATTACGAGTGCTATTCCAATATGCACATATATGTGTGTGTGTGTGTGTGTATGTGTGTGTGTTCGTGTACATACATATATATATATATATATATATATATATATATATATATATATATATATGCACTTATGAATTAAAATACATATTTCTGTCGTCATTGATTAACGTGCACATGCGATCAAACTGTACAATTGCGACAACGTACTCTATAATGAAGCTGAATGAACTTTGAAGAAAGTGGCAGAAATGTTCAAGACAATTATCCGTTTCAGAAGTCGTGTGACTAATATGCCTTTAATATTAAAAAAATTGAAACAGAAAAAAAGAAGAAAAAGGATGAACGCATTCCTTCCCCTACATGTAATGTTGGTGCTGAAGAGAATGTGTATATGTGGGTTGAAGTATAGATAAATTATATATATATATATATATATATATATATATATATATATATATATATATATATATATACACGAGTGAATGTGTATGTGCATCTATTTCATTGATCTATGTATCTATTAATTTCGCTCTGTATATATTCTCTCTCTCTCTTTCTCTCACTCACTATATATATATATATATATATTTACATATATATATATATATATATATATATATATATATATATATATATATATATATATATATATATACATATATATATATACTTAGATATACGCCCGCAAATACTATGTGTGTGTATATACATATATATACGTATATATATGTATATACGCACACAAATACTAATATGTGTATGTATAGCTAGATAGATAAATAGATAGATAGATAGATCACTGAAATATACATACAGGCACGTGTGTTAAAGAAATCAGTATTTTAATTATTATAATAATTCAATGCAGGAGAACCCTCAAAGCAACGCTGTTAGTATAGTGACTAGTTGCTTCTCTAATTATTTCTTAACATACTATTTCGGAATATGATAGTCATTCGTACTGATGAAGTACTTTCGTGAACAAAAATATAACGAAGATATTTAATTATGATATCGGGAAATCAAGTAGTAAGAAAGATAATATTACGCTGGAAGCTTTATTTTATATTTACATTGGTAATTTGTCTTCTCATACAAATTACTGTATCATTGAATGTGTTTCATCTTTGAAGTGTCGTATTTTTGACTCATATGTTGTTTTTTTTGCGTTCTCCAACCATGGACATCACCTTACCATATAGGTATTGTTATAATTTGTATTGGCCAGACAGAATTTAGTATGAAAGCTCCAATCTATAGAACTATCAATTCAAAGTCGTTGTCGTTTTGCATTTCTTTTGAGCCTCCTTTTCTTCAGTAATATCCCTTTTGCTCTACAAAATACGTGGAACGAAGATTAGAAAATTCTTCTTTTGAATAATATCTATGGAAATATATAACCTATATCATAAAATTTGCCATCTCAGTATCAAAAAGTTTGCATAGCCTCTGTTCGACATTGAACATTTTTTAAACAGAGCGAATATATTCTACATACGCGGGACAGCCAATTGTTGCATACGCATAGTACCAGACCCACCATACGCTAAGATAAAATTATATAGAAAATGTTTAAGTCGTTTATATCATGTGCTCTATACATGATTAAACAATTAGTTATGATTTTTTTTTCTTTCTATTCTTAAATTAACACTAATAGTGCAGACAACATAAATTACATTGTCATGGGGTTGAAGATATTGATTTGCATTGAGATTTGTTACCGACTTAAATAATTCGTTTTGTCGCATTACCTTAATTGTTTAATAGAATATAGCATTAATTGATTCAAATGTGTATCTAATAAATAAGTTAAGCTCGCAAAACTTAATTCAGAATATATTAAATGATAAACAAAAAATAATAATTCATTGTGGGAAGTAACATTATTGTTTACAGAATAACATTATTTTTATTAAATTAAGCAAACACAGGTGGTAACAGACATTTTTTTTTCAGCAGCGTTGATCAAGACGTCTTTAAGTAAAAAAAATTTTACAACGTTTGGGTGGTGAAAGTTAGAATGCTCACATGATCGACTTTCAAATTAGATATTAACTAAGGAAAAATGGTGTGCGTGCGTGGGTGTATGTGTGTGTATGTATATATATATATATATATATATATATATATATATATATATATATATATATATCCATGTATATGTACATACATATATATATATATATACATATATATATATATATATATACATATGTATATTTATATATACATATATACATATATATAAATATATATGTGTGTGAGTGTGTATATATAAATATATTTATACAGTTTTCAGCTCCTGTTGAAACATCGGTAGTTGGGGAGGTATTGGAAGTAAAGTGTCACTGCGAAAAGATCTGCAAGAATGAGGAAGGGCTCAAGATACACTAAGCGAGGTCCGTCTGTGGAAAAGATGGGGCACAGATGCAGCGCACAGTGGTACAACCTTGTGAGATGCAGGAGAAATCCAGACAGGAAGCACCCCAAAGAACTGGAAGTCTCTCAGTATATGTGTGTCACCGCAAGTCTTCAGGAGGGGCAAACCACCAGCAAGGGAACGAATCAAATGGTCCAAGATACAAAGAAATGGCAACAACTGGAGGATGATGACAGCAATTGCAATGATAGGGCGGCTGTATGCAGGATGGGAGAGGCAGCTGAAAGAGCCTTCTGTTGGCTTGGAATAAGAGAGAAGAGCTATGCTGGAAGCCAGCAGGAGATGATGAGCAGTGACTTGGCCACCTCTGTTGACACACCAACTGGAGGGTGTTACGGTTCCTCCAGTCCAAGGGTCCAATCACTTAGGTGAATAGATACAGCACTTCCTTGTAGGTGTTACATATGTATACATATATATGTATATCTATATATATATATATATATATGTGTGTGTGTGTGTGTGTGTGTGTGTGTGTGTGTGTGTATATGTATGTGTGTGTGTGCGTGTCCATTTAAAGCAAAAACCTTATATAATTTGTATTAATTTTTTCTGATCTGGTTTTTCACGGTCGCTAATAGATAAATTCTTTTATAAATTTTATCCATATAGAGTATTGAAAATTAAACCGGATTATATGAGGTGCTGAATTCTTCCGTCTATACACGTGTACCGAGATGTAATTTGCATGATGGCATGATGGTGGCTAAACGGTGATTGATTTTAAAGAGAGGTACATATTTTAGGAAGAGGAATTGTGGGTGTTTAGATAGAGAGTAGTAGGAGGATTGAGGAAATAAATTTCAGGATCCTACTTATCTTATTTGTGATATCGTTTTTTTATTATATATAAGTTGTACTATGTACCTTAATATCCCTACGCATTTACATTTTTATCTTTGATTGAATTTGTCTTTATGTATAAAGAGACGTACCTAGCTTGTTTGTCGTTGCTTTACTTCTAAATTATGAAGGTCGGCTCGAGGATATAGTTTAAACTACATGCCCAAAGTTCCATGCAGTGGGACTGAACCCGGAACCATGTGGTTGGGCAGAAAGCTTCTCATCATACAGCCACTTCTGTACATATACACAAATTATATGTATATGTATTACATAAATGTAGAATATATATATATATATATATATATATATATATATATATATATATATATATATATATATATAAATCATACATATGTATAATGACAATAATAATTTTGGCCTATATTAATGAGTAGTATACACATTAGCAAATCGCTAATTCATCCATAGGTTTCGATGGTGTAAAGAAATATACTGGCAGTATTTTTTGCTTGGAATCACCCGAATCCAGCGACCCCGACTGAAGAGGCTACAGCGAAAAACCGAAATTGACCAAGCTGTATGAGGATATCTCGACCGCTGCTTCCGGGCTATTACGGTCCATGTTAATATGTTTGAATATGATTATGTTTTAGCTCACATTTCTAGCAATGTAAGTGTTTTTAACACCCTGAGTCATATTTAATGACAATTGACGTTTTCCCTTTTGGTAAATCATTGCACACTGCTGACTGTATTAATTATTTTTATACATATTAAGGATTCGCTAAATCACCCATAGATTTATCTGATGTAAACATTTATACTGGCAGTGATTTTCGTCCGTAATCAGCCAACTCGAGACGACCCCACTGAAGAGGCTTTGATTGCAGCATTAGAGAGTTTTAGTGCTTATTTCTAGCAATGTTGGTGTTCCTAACACCCTTAGTGGAAATCTGAGTTTCTAATATAATCACAAAATATCATGAATGAAGTTAAAACGGGTGAATTAATGGCGTTATATTTAGTTACTTCTTCTATTCAAAGACATTGATGACGGTGAGAAAGTATGATAAAAGTGAGGATGGAATAGGATAGAAAAAGTGTAGAGAAAGAAAGCAAAATTGACGAATATAAATAGAACCAGTGAAAAAATGTAGTGGGAACAGGTGTTGAAAGAATAGCAAATCATGATATATTAGATGTAAAGAAAGAAAAATAAAATTAACAGTAGCCATTGAAGTAGCAGGGTTGCTCATTTAGGGATTAACAAAAGGTAAAAGTGAAAACAAAATGTAGAATAGAATTATATGAGAATCTTAGAGATGGATGAAGATTTTTCGTATACGAATAAAGAATTAAAAATTACTGAAAAAGAAGGTAAATAAACCGAAAGGAAATTTTAAAAACTATGGTACCGTTTTAGAAAAATGATCTGCAGTTCAAAAGAATAAAGAAACATAATAAAAATGAATAAAATAAGATCAAAATTGAAGACAAAAAGAAAAGAAAGATTGAAAAATAATATTTGCTGGAATATCAGTTATGTTAGTAAAAATTGGAGAATATGTTGGAAAAATATTAGAACAACATGCCTACTTTTCTTTACTGTCTTTTATTTGTATCTCATTATACGGCAGTGGATGATAATACTCGGCAGTTAAGACAATTTGAGGCAAAAGGAGTAGAGCATATTTTGAAAGTAATAAGCTATCTGTGTTAGCAGGTTATGGGCCAGTATATCTAGTTTGGATGAACAGATCTTTTGCATGTCAAACACATCTTGTTTGTAGAGAGAGGACGCGTGTGTCACAACGCATCATATAAGAAAGCCAGGAAACTTAAACTTAGAAAAAGAAACATATTTATTAATTGTTTCATTCTTCCAAATTTTCCTCTTCATCTGAATTCATTGGCGCGAGCAAGATGTGTTGCTTGGAGAGAAAAAAAAGACCGATTGAAATCTTGACAATCTCTTCTGGTTTTTAGGCTGTTTCTTTGTTTAAAATAAAGACGAACATGGTTTTCTATTTCCAGTGGGCTCCCAAACATATATAATAAATCCAGTTCGGCGCAAGTTCGCATCGATCTATGTAACTTGTCAAGTTTCTCATGAGTGCATATGTGCAAGGGACATATTAAATTTAGCTACTTAATAGAATGCTTAAAATTCAGTGTCGACAAAACTGTACGGATGTTTAGCAACCAAATACATGTGTGTGCATGTGTGCGTGGAGAGAGAGAGAGAGAGAGAGAGAGAGATAGAGAGAGAGAGAGAGCGAGAGTCAGGGACAGAGAGATACAGAAACAGAGATAGATAGATGCTTGCATGCATACATATACGCATATATATACTTATGTATTTATATATATTTGTATATATACATATATATATATATATATATATATATATATATATATATATATATATATATATATATATATACATAAATGTATATATATATATATATATATATATATATATATATATATATATATATATATATATATATATATATATATATATATATATATATATATATATATACATAAATGTATATATATATATATATATATATATATATATATATATATATATGTACACACACACACACAAACATATATATATATATATATATATATATAGTCAATCCAAACATGAACAAGCAAGAAAAAAGAATGCGAGAACATGGAATTAGTACAGTGTTATTGGATGCACAGGAAAGAAAAGAAAAGAAAAGAAAGAGGATTTCACGTTTTGAGCGGAAATCTTCATCACAAATATAGAACAAACGAAAATCGCCAACAATACACGCGGTTGTCAAGCGATGTTGAGGGGACAAACACAGACAAACAAATAGACACACACACACATATATATATATATCTATCTCTCTCTCTCTCTCTCTCTCTCTATATATATATATATATATATATATATATATATACGACGGGCTTCTTTCAGTTTCCGTCTACCAAATCCACTCACAAGGCTTTGGGCGGCCCGAGGCTATAGTAGAAGTTACTTGCCCAAGGTGCCACGCAGTGAGTATGAACCTGGAAACCATGTGGTTATAGAAATAAAAACAATAAATAATTAAAAAAAATAAGGTTGAAACGAGATAAAGAAGTTAATGCAATATAAAATGGCGCGATTACAAGCAAAAAATGAATAATGAAATAAAGTTGCTTAGTTGCAGGAGGTGTAGAGGCAGTCAATAGGAAGAGGAGTTGTGTTTAGTCCGAAGGGGATAGTTGTTCGTAGATTAAAGATATAACGCTGTTCCAGGCGGACTCGTGAGTGTGTGGATCCGTGGTGCAGGGCGAGGTCAAAGAGGGAGATGTTAGAGGGGGAGTAGTTGGCCAAGCGGGCTGTTCGAACGTAGCCGAACATCCCTTAGATATTCGGTGAACCGGTTGACCAGTCGGCGCCCCCTCTGACCTACATATAGTTTACCAGAGAGGTTGCATCTAATACAGTATATGAGGCTAGAAAAGATGCAAGAGAAGGAATTTGTTGTTAAGAGTTTGCTGATTAGAACCAGTGAGAGAAGGGGCAGGTGTTGCAGCGGGAACTGGAACACGGGAAGGATCATGGTGGTGCTGGGTGTGAAGAGGTGAAGGTGCTACGGACCAGAAGATCGCATAGCTTCTTGGCGTATTTAAAGGATGACAAGGGTGGGTTTGGGAAAATGGGGCACGTGGTGGGATCGAGCTGGAGATGACAGAAGGCCCGTAGTATCCTCCGACGAAGGGATTAGAGTGGAGAGATTGAAAAGGATGGGAAATGGGGTGCGGTTAAAGGGTTGGTGAGGGAAGGAGAAAGCGGGGTGGCGCGAGGGATGTAGCAACTATACAGTCGTCCATGTCACGACCGTATAGCTCTGGCTCGAGCCGGAGAATTGGGAGTATGCTTCGGTTTCAATGTGGCGAAAAAGAGGTTGGCGAAATCGGGGCCCATTCTCGTTCCCATCGCGAGCCCAGACCAATGTTGGTAGGTTTCCCCTGCGAAAGTAAAGAAGTTAAGGGTGAGGACGAGCTTTTTCAGGGGAAGAAGGGTGGAGGTGCTGGGTGTGGGGTTAGGGCGACGGTCGAGGAAATATTGCAGGGCTAAGAGACCGTCGTTCTGGGGAATATTCGTGTATAGGGATTTGATGTCCAACGTGAAGAGGAGGTGTGAGGGGCCGGGAGGGAAGGAAAAGTAATTGAAGAGGTGATTAGTGTCGTGTATGTGGGATGGGAGAGCAGCAACTAAACAGGACAGGATGCGGTCAAGGATTTGAAATGAGTTCGGTGGGGGAATTACAGGCAGAAACGATAGGACGGCCAGGATTGTCGGGTTTATGTATTTTGGGAAGGAAATAGATGGTGGAGGTACGGGGTGTTCGGACGATGAGGTTGGTAGTGGTGGGAGGGGAGCAGAAGAGGAAATGAGGTCATGGATGGTGGAGGTCACTCGCTGTTGGTCGAAGGAAGCGGAGTCGGAGGAGAGGAGGCGATAGAAGAGGAGATTTTAAAGTTGGCTGAGCGCTTCCTCTCTGTATAGGTCCGCGCGCCACACCACCACTGCTCCAACTTTGCCCGTTTGATGACGATGTCACCGTGGCGACAGAGGTCTGGAGGGGCAATCGATTAAGCACGGGTGAGGTTGGCTCGGACGGATCCTTTTTAGAAATAGAATCGGTTGACCAACACTTTGCAGTCGTGCACGAACAACTATAGGCTACTGAATTGGCCTGAAGGCGGCTTCGATTTGGATGGGTGACGCCCCAACTCCGAAAAGCAATCACGATTGCTGTGACGTTGTGTAGACGTGCTGGAAAACGCGCATAGTTTGATGCGACGCAGTAACTGTCTGACTTCAGTGCGGGTCTCAAATTCGTCGCAGTGGGGCGTGAGAGGCGTGAAGCGGAGTCCGCTATATATATATAAGGGCATTACTATAAATGAATGCTAAAACTCGATGGAAACTGTGTAAAAAAAATTTTTACTTTTCATTTTGATCATTAGATTTAGAAATAGAGATTTCATATAACGGTATTTCCTGACTAATAATGTTTACTCAATGCAAACAAATCGTATATTCAATTGTAATTCTTAGTGCAGCATTTAATAAAAATATATAAAAAGACTTGGCCTTTTATGAAGTTTGAAAAGCAACCAATAATCTAAAGGTGATTAGAATAAACTTAAGATTCTCCAAATGATTAAGACATAACATCGACCGATCGAGAAAGGTTTTTCTAATGTAGTCTTTCTTTAACCTTAAATAATGTATTATAAACGCAGAAGCACGCATTTGTATAAATATGAATTCATGCACAGACATACTCACTGACACTCACACATCTATCTATCTATCTATCTACCTATCTATCTATCTATCTATCTAATATATACGTGTGTGTGTGTGTGTGTGTGTGCATATATGTGTAGTATATTGTTCCGTAATGTTAAGACTAACCAAAAAATTACTCCATCTAATAAGAGAGAGGTATTATTTAGCAAACACAATATATGTTTTTTATGTGCTACTATTAGTTTTAGTTTCATGCGCTGAGAGAAAGACGGACCTTTGGACACAAGCGGTCACGTCTGTCTGGGCATTTCGCACTGGCAAGTAGGTGTTTCTCCTTTTCGTTTTTGCATTACTTGCTTGCATCAGTTTAATAGCTGCGAATGGCCTTGTTCTGTTTCATGTGGTGTATATGTATAATTAATCTTTATGTGATGTATAGATGAAAGGCACTTTTGTGTTTTATATGTAGAATTATTCCTTTTCTTTTATAAATGTATAATTATTCTCTCTCTGTTGTATTTGTAGTGTCATTATATATTTTTTCTATATGTAAACTTATTATATCTCTTCGCGTGTCTTCCTGGTATTTGTCCTTTTATACATTCGGTAGCTATTCCCCGAGGTTACTTTCTCTGGCGCTGCAAACGACAGAGTGATATCAATGTTAAAAGCGCGAAAACAGTAGGGTGTCTTGGACATTGACTAATGAGGAATCAGTTGCAAATTTCCATATAATATGTTTTTTGTATATTTCTACGTTTGATTTTGTTTAATTTTGCATCAAATGTTTCTATTCAACCCTTGAAATATGATATATATATATATATATATATATATATATATATATATATATATATATATATATATGTATGTATATATATGTGTGTGTATATATATAGGGAGAATTCACCCCAAAAAAGCAACAGAAGAAGACAGGTGGTGTAGGAAACAAACAGATGTATTACTATGACGTGCGGGGATTGAAAAATTCTTTGCCGTTTCGAGCCTACGCTCTTCCACAGAAAGGAACACAGAAAGAAACAAGGAGAGAAAAATGTGTGTAGTGGTTAGCGATCTATGAAATAGTTTATACATTGATATACATAATATTGTGAAGGATGTATTGACTCATAAGATTTCGATGTTGAGTGATATTGCTTCTCAATTTCGAGATACATTTTGCAGTATTATAATAAGAATAAATATTGGAAAGAAGAAACTATACACAACATACATCATAATGAATACAGAATGTAAATGAAAATGACAACATTAGATGTTATACTGAATAAATTTGTTTCACCTTGATTACAGGTAATTATTGTTATGTATTATACTACGATATACAAGTATATGTACACAATGTATATTTGTCTGTGTGTTTATGTCTTTGTTTATGCGTGTGTGTGCGTGTGTGTATGTGTGCATGTGTGTGTGCGTTTGTATGTTTGTGTGTGTGAGCACGTGTGATTTTTTTTAATACATACTTCTGCAAAACGCTAAAATTTTCCCTTTCTATGATATTTGTAGCTGGATATTCATATTTTCGTATTTTTGTACCGGATAGTTCTTAATCATTATCCATCCTTTTTTATTGACCATTGAATCACTTTCAAATATTGAGGCTTTTTACGCAAGACAGATATTTTAATCTTCAAAACTGCAGCCGTTTTCTTGAACATAATTATTCGAAATACTTTTTATGGTCTCTACATGTTTCAGATTAGGAGCAATGGCACGCAGTTTACTGAGTGTACAGCTTGTTCGATTATACTGAGATGCAGAATAATCATTTATGCTGGTGTTTGGGACGAGCTTTTACAACAAAATATTTCATTTTCGAATTATTTGTCAATAAATTTCACTTCAAGTAGTTTAAGCATATAAAGTTCATAGAATTTCAGCGTATTCCGTTTGGAAATCTTAACATTAAAACATCGTATATATTTAGTGTATATCTTCCATGCAAAATGATAAAGGATATTTTCTATACTCGGTAATAAATCTATTCGAAATGAAAACGATAATCAGTATCCTGATTCATAAGTAAAGCAGGTAATAAAATAGTCCGGAATGATTATCCTCCAAATAGTTTCGAAATCTTAAATATCATTCTTCATTGACATTTTGATTTAAGTAGTGAGCTCGAAGAATCGTAAACGTATCGGAAACTTGTGTCTCCCTTAAATTACATCCTGAATTCATTCAATTCCTACGAATTCAAGAAAACCATTCATCCATTTCAGTTCGTTAAAAGAAAATGCTAATCATATATTGCGGTGGAAATCATCGATTCATACACTGACCTTGAATTTCTTTTAGAGGTATAATTACAGGAAATACTCATGGCTGCATGTGTTTTCATGAATATAGTAAATGCACGAGTATGAGTGTGATGGGAACATATTTGTTTTGGAATTATTGTTCCTCTGGGTTTTAAAGGAGATTGATGCATTTTCTCCTACTACAACTAGTACAACCTCATGCCGGCCGTGCGCATTATATATATATATAAGTTTGTTTACAAAGACAACTACGAACTAATATAGTTCTAACATTTGACAGAAACAGGGAGGCTAGTTCGCTGCTGTACTGATAATACTTTTAGTCGAGTTAACAAAGGGATGTGGTTTCGAGTCCCATGCGGATGAGAAAGCTTATATATATTATATTCATACATTGAAGTGGTGAGGTAAGAAATCTATAGGATAAAATGGAAATGATACAGTATACCACTGGTTAAAGAAAGCATACGATCTCTGTGTCTGCTAATGCAAATCCGATCGAAGCGATACATTATTAAATGTAATACGACCGCAATCATACCGAAGAACTTTGGATCTTATTTCTAGCAAGCAGAGCATCGGAAGAGTATCTTGCTACCTAATTCTTTTATTGAGTAAATTATTATGACACTACTCAAAAACTTGATTTCAAATTTAGGTAAATTTCCTTCAGCACTGTTTTTGTTGCACTAACGTGAGTGAAAATATTGTCAGAGGTTTTAGCGAATAGGTCATATAAAATCTATCAATGTCAGGATTACTCGTTTAGCCAATTTCAAAGCGTTAAGTAAATTAGTAATATCATTGTAGATGTTTTAAGAATTGAATTTCTTAAATAAGAAATGACTGTTGCTTTTATTCGTTCATGCAAATAAAATCTCTGTGATGTCAACAATCGTTGATAGTAAGAAAATTAATTATAATAGACTACAACAATATGCTGTCGAACAACAAACTGAAAGAATGAAAAATCCAATAAAAATTCATGTTTTATACGTAAATATATATTTTTTTTAGTTTGTGTATTAAATGAAACTAACACAATTATATTATAAGCAATTTGTAATTTGTTTCCGTGAATTAATAACAATAAACAGAAAACAATATTACTAAAAACGGACATAACATGTTATAGAAATTATTAGAAAAGCTACGACATGGCTCGTAATATCTAAACTATAACTGGATTAAGCAATAGTTACAGCGATATTTATGCGGAGACATAGACGATATATTTGTTAATGGTGATGATGATGATGATGATGATGATGATGATGATGATGACAGCGACGACGACGATCATGATCATGTTCATGACGACGACAACGAAGACTACAACAAAAACCTACGACAACGATCGCGTCGATAGACTGTAGAAAGAAAAGGTGTCTCAGGTGGAGATGAACAAAATTAATTGCAATAGTGAGGAAGAAAATTAGCCAGAAGAAAGTAGGCTATTAATAACTACATTGAAGGAAAAAGGTCGAGCACCTTTTACTTCTTGACACGAATTATATATGCTGGACAGTGAAATGAAATTATGATTACTGATTTCGGTGTAGATATATATATTATTTATATGCGCGTGTTGAAACATATGTGTCAGTATGTGAAATTATGTGTTCATGAGTGTTCCTTTGCATTTATTATTGTGGGAAGGCCGAGGCGCATCAAGCTTTTTTTTCAATATAAATGCATTCATGTTAGTTTGGAGTGTGCATATTACAACACCGAAACATTTCAAGCCGTGGAGAGTAACCACTGAGGTGGATAGTATTGTCGTAATTGATGCGCTGAAATTTTGTGCATTACTTCATTCCGTATGTGGTTTGGAAGCAGCGTGGATGAACGCACAAATTAAGCTAATTCGGCAACATAAGCATTATCAGTTCAAACTGGGCAATAACGCTGCAGAAGCAGTGAAAAATACTTGAAGTGCGGAAGGTTAAGTCGCAGTTGATCACAGTACACTAACTGTATGGTTCAACAAATTTAGCTCTGATTGCAAGAATGTCTACTATCAGCAAGGGGGAAAATTTCACTACGAGTTCGTTCTGGAGGTGGGCCCAACGCTGACAACCAATACTCGGAACAGCTGGACCGTGCTTATGCCACTATGCTGCGAAATGCTCAACATTGGTTACCAGAAAGTGATCTCTTCTTCAGCAAGAACTTATACCCGCGAACGACCCGTAATAAACTCCAGGAACTTCAAGGAATCGAACTGATACAACGCTCAGTAAGTTGTCCGGACTAAGCATCTTCTAATTATTAATTGTTCCAATTCATGGTTTACTTCACGCTCTCGCGACGCTTCAGCAATCAAGAGGACCTGGAAGTATATGTGAGGCACTTCGCCGAGGAGAACAACTGTATGAAAGAAATAGTAATGGCATGGCTTCAAACGGTGCAACACGATGGATTCTACACTTGAATTACAGGCTGTTTTTTTTTCTTTCTGTAAATTTACAAATAAAGCAAATTTATTGAAACAAACGATACATGTTCCCTATTACATGGGAAAATGAAAGTGAATCTTCATATTTCAACATAAGCAAGGCAGGCTTCAACCACATTCCTCAAACGGCCATGGATGGAATGAATAACATTCTGAGGGACATCATCTGGGTATCATTGAGAACCTCCTGAATCTGTGTCTCCAAGCCCTCAAATGCGCGAGGTTGTGTGTTGCACACATCCGCTTTTATGTAACTCTACTGGTAAAAATCACATTGAGTGAGAACTTGACTTCTTGCAGTTCTGAACTCCAAGATGTCAAGTTCTCACACAATGTGATTTTTACCAGTCAGAGTCTTCAAGTTTTAGCTCCTGGACGTAATGGGATTTCCATCGATGAAAATCCAATTCTTTATGCAACAACGTACGTATTGTGTATCTTGCTAGTCCACTTTCACGAGATACCTGGCAAGTTGATTTTTGCGGGCTGCGATAAAACATTTCCTGCACTGTTGCCATGTTCACCACTGATCACGTACTCCACTGATCAGAATGAGGTTGGACGGCTGCTTCTCCTTGCATCGTTCACAGAGCCCGTGGTCATCAACTTTGCATGACAGCTTTTTGTCTCCGGATGTAGTGTTGCAGGCTTACATTTCCATGACCGCTACCATCTCTGACCCAAAATAATGAAATTCTACACATCAAATCGTGCTGTTATCCTAGTTTGCTCCTGAAAGTCAAGCGACCGGCCGTCTAGAAAATAGGAAAAAAGAAATATGACAATAAAATAATAAAAATTCCCCATTAATGTTGTCCGTTGAAAAAAAATGTGTTCGTCATGACTTCAGTGATATTAAAAATTCTATAAGCAAACGAAAAAAATAAATCACAGATACTTATATATAGCCATACGTAACACGCGGCTGAAATGAAAAGTAAAAACTTGATTTTATCTGATGCATAAGCACAGTTATTCATCCTTTTAATATAATTATATATCGATATATATATATATACATATATGTGAGTGTGTGTGTGTGGGTGTGGGTGTGTGTGTGTGTGTGTGTGTGTGCGTCTGTGTGTATGTATACATGTATATTGATAGATAGATATACATATATACACACATGCATACATACATACATACATACATACAGACAAACAGACAGAGAGGCAGACAGACAGACAGACAGAGAGGCAGACAGACACACGCACACACTTACGATATATATATATATATATATATATATATATATATATATATATATATATATGTATATATATATATATATATATATATATATATATATATATATATATATATATATTCATTTAAAATGCAGAGATGCCTATAATAGGACATCTACTCGCTAGAAATAGCAGCAAAAGACTACATACCACAAAAATTTCGAAAGGAAATGAAAAATAAAAACTTTTACCAATCTATATTCTGTACCACGGTTTCAAGTCAATTTTAGTAAGATAAAAATTATATATCTTACAAGGTCGGACTATCATCAGCAGAAATGACCAGACAACATATGAAGCACGAGTCAATAAGCAGCATGGTTCGTGTTCCTATGTCTAATGTTTCAAAATATAGCGCGTATTTGCGGTTTACCTAATCGGCAGCAAATACAAAAATGCCGAAATTCTTTCAGAAAATTATCCAAAAAGAATTTTATCATTATTAATAAATTATAGGGTACGAAAAAAAATTTTAGAAATTTTATTTACCACCAGTGGTCTAGCGAGAGTAAAAAAACAGTCAATAGACTATGTATTATTCATTTAAAATGCAGAGATGCCTATAATAGAACATCTACTCGCTAGAAATAGCAGCAAAAGACTACATACCAAAAAATTAGGGATAATTCCGAAAGGAAATGAAAAATAAAAACTTTTACCAATCTATATTCTGTACCATGGTTTCAAATCAATTTTAGTAAGTTAAAAATTATATATCTTACAAGGTCGGACTATCATCAGCAGAAATGACCAGACAATATATGAAGCACGAGTCAATAAGCAGCATGGTTCGTGTTCCTATGTCTAATTTTTCAAAATATACCGCGTATTTGCGGTTTAGCTAATCGGCAGCAAATACAAAAATGCCGAAATTCTTTCAGAAAATTATCCAAAAAGAATTTTTAGACATAGGAACACGAACCATGCTGCTTATTGACTCGTGCTTCATATGTTGTCTGGTCATTTCTGCTGATGATAGTCCGACCTTGTAAGATATATAATTTTTATCTAACTAAAATTGACTTGAAACCATGGTACAGAATATAGATTGGTAAAAGTTTTTATTTTTCATTTCCTTTCGAAATTATCCCTAATTTTTGTGGTATGTAGTTTTTGCTGCTATTTCTAGCGAGTAGATGTTCTATTATAGGCATCTCTGCATTTTAAATGAATAATACATAGTCTATTGACTGTTTTTTTTACTCTCGCTAGACCACTGGGGGTAAATAAAATTTCTAAAAAATTTTTTGCTACCCTATAATTTATTAATAATGATAAAATTCTTTTTGGATAATTTTCTGAAAGAATTTCGGCATTTTTGTATTTGCTGCCGATTAGATAAACCGCAAATACGCGGTATATTTTAAAAAATTAGACATAGGAACACGAACCACGCTGCTTATTGACTCGTGCTTCATATGTTGTCTGGTCATTTCTGCTGATGATAGTCCGACCTTGTAAGATATATAATTTTTATCTTACTAAAATTGACTTGAAACCATGGTACAGAATATAGATTGGTAAAAGTTTTTATTTTTCATTTCCTTTCGAAACTATCCCTAATTTTTGTGGTATGTAGTCTTTTGCTGCTATTTCTAGCGAGTAGATGTTCTATTATAGGCATCTCTGCATTTTACATGAATAATACATAGTCTATTGACTGTTTTTTTTACTCTCGCTAGACCACTGGTGGTAAATAAAATTTCTAAAATTTTTTTGCTACCCTATAATTTATTAATAATGATATATATATATATATATATATATATATATATATATATATATATATATATATATATATATATATATATATATATATATATATATATATATATATATATATATACATCCTATAATCTCGTTTACGGGAAACATTTTGAGTGCGCATATCTGAACTATTTTACTATGTCGGCTGCAGCCTAATGGTGCTAAGTTTCAATAGCGGTGTTATGGGGCTGTATCGAGCTGTGCCGATATAATTTGTGCGTTCATTTCATAAGGCGCTATGGTATTAAATTTGGAAGCAACAAATGTATAACTGAAGGATATTTATTAAATTTCATCAATCAAATCATTGATTGGGGCATGTGGACCGTTCTGTGTATATCTGTTAGGTAAGAATAGAAAGTGACAGGGAGAGAGAGAAAGGAATGATAATGATAAATTCGAGGGAGAGTGTATGGTGCCTTGCAACAACACACACTCTTCCTTCTTCTTTATCATTACCATTACCAAAACAAGCCTTGATGAGAATTACAAATGCACCATAAGAGATTGATCACAAAAATGCAATGGAATATCAAGTTTTGATTATTTTACTTATCACACAAAAGTGAAATTTCGTTACTTTTAACGTCGTTCTGTGCGCTATGCTATTTGTACAATGTAGAAAATATTCCATGAATACTGCTCAACCAATGTAGGTTGCATCGCCCGACCCAGGAATAAAAACAGCAATCTTATGTTCATTAGTCCAACACCCGAATAGTCACGCGCCTTCACCACATTTATAAAATTCGCCGAAATCGTTAAACATTATTTTTTGAAAATACCTTCTCCGACTTAATATTTAAAAGCTACAATTTTAATTAACCTTAATATATGATTTTTCTCAAGATATATATCTTTTTGTGCCCACCAATAATTTGGTATCCTGTTGCGTAGAATTTTTCACTGATTACCTCCGCCTTAGCGAAGGCGGAGATATTGTTTTCAATTGTGTTTCTTTGTTTATTTGGCCGTGGATAAGATATCTCAAAAACCGCTAGATGGATTCAAGTGATGTTTGATCCCGTTGACTGGCACGAATTGATTAGATTTTGGGATCGATCCGGTACCGGACAAGAAATCTGGATTACTTTTCCTTAATTTTTGAGAGCCGTCGGGTTCCTTTTTTAGTATTCTAGTTTGTAAGAATAGTCGAGTTTATTTCAGATATTCTCATTTTAAAAATCATCTCTGACTAATAGTTGAGCGGACGTTGGTGTTGCCTTGGTGAAGATTTGCGTTGTCTCAGTGTTCTTCTTATTGTTTATATTTCAAGAAAATTAAGTTCATATGGTCTAACAATAATACTTGATTAAGTTAGGTTTGTTTAAATAATATTGATTGAAAATATAATACATCAACATCTCTTGCCGCATACACCGTATTATCTGCAATACTCTTGCATAAAGCTATATTTATATATTGTGATACGCTGATACAATAGTATCATGAATGCCCTTTGATCAACTTGCAAATCAGTTTAATCCCATAAGATTTCATCCTCAAAATTTATCTCTTCTAATTCGCCGTGGTAATAAATGACGACTGATTTATTATTGAAAATGTTCGCATATTTTCATGTCGATCACAATCTGGAAGCGAACCACCGTATAACCCTAACAGTTTCTCTTTCTCCGCTATTTGTCTTTCTTTCTTTCTTTGCATGGTCTCTACCGATTACCTTGCAGATAATCAATCTTGTCCCTACAACGTCTTATTTTATCCCTCGTCTATTTCTTAAATCTTCGCCGAGTCCTACATATATTATCACAACCACCAAGTATTTAGCGGATTTCATTTCAAATATATTTCACTTGTGATACATTGGTTAAGATAGCACTTCAATTCTCAATTTTCACTTTGTATTATTTTCTAGTCCATGTATGTGACAATAAACACACATGTATTATAGCTTCACTTGCACACACACACACACACACACACACACACAACAAGCGCGCACGTGCATATATGTGTGTGTGTGTACGTGTGTGTGTGTGTGTGTGTGTGCACGTATGTGAGTGTGCATATATGTGTGTATCTATCTATCTATCTATCTATCTATCTATATATATATATATATATATATGAATAAATATATATATATATATATGAATATATATATATATATATATATATATATATATATATATATATATATATATATATGTATGTATATATATATATATATACGTGTAATATATATATATATATATATATATATATATATATATATATATATATGTATATATATATATATATATATATATATATATATATATATACGTGTAATATATACATACATACAAACATATAGATATGTGTGTGTATGTGTGTGTGTGTGTGTGTGTGTGTGTGTGTGTATGTGTGTGTGTGTGTGTGTGTGTGTGCGTGCGCGTACCGTTTATTAAATTACTATTCGCGATGATGTTTTATTGCCCAGCAGGTGAGTATGGTATTGACACTAGTATTGATTTTCATAACAGAGATTCTGGTCTTCTCGAAATTTAAAAAAAAGTTATCTTGTCATATAGCATATTGCCGTTACACAAAAGTTCACCACTTTTACCGACAATGGTGGTGAAGAAAGTATTATTCACAAAACAGATCTGTGATTATAATTCGTAAAAGAGAGAAAACTTACAAACGTATAACTTAAATCACAAGCACAAGCGTTTCCTATGTTCAAAAGAAAGGAAAGCAGTTCGTTACAATTAATTATATGACATATAATGAAGTAGAGAGGCATTCTTATTTTGTTCCAGACGTAATTTGCTTAGTCAGGCATATTAAATTGCGGTTGTTTTGTGTGAAACTAAGTTCTATTACATTTTCGTGACTCCGTTTAATATACTTGAGATTCTCAGTGCAAAGAACTCTGCTTAAACCATTTTATTCTTTGAGGAATAAGTGCTTTGAAACTCTATGAATTTAGCAAAAGAGCATCAAAGCCATGCGTGGTGAAACAGAAAGGCTGTAAATCTCTTTGCTGAGGAATCGCAACTTGACAAGAATACACAGATTCCTTGAGTGTAGGATGCATTTTACGTATTGTATATATTGTATTATGTATATATTACACGTACATATATACATATTACATATATGTATTCGCATGTATATATATATATATATATGTGTGTGTGTGTGTGTGTGTATGTCTGTAAATAAATATATATATATATATATATATATATATATATATATATATATATATATATATAAATGTACTCATATTATATATATAAGCGTATATATATATATATATATATATATATATATATATATATATACATACACACACATACAGACACACATATATATGCATGTGCGGGCGTGTGTTTATGTGCGTATGTGTGCGAGTGAATTTATAATACGTGTGCATATTTTGGGTTTTTTTTCTCTGTTGGTATGAACAAGATTGTTATATCTACTTTGGATAAAGTTCACAACGTTTGTGTCCGTGGGTTCGACATCAATGCGCCCTGTGGTTTGTAAGTCAATTGTAGATGATGCCCATTCGGAAATGTCAGGGAGGTGATAAAAATAGGTTAATCTGCCTAAAAGTGCGTGTCGTATGACGTGACTACGCATAAGTCACCAAGATATAGAAGCAATGAGTGCAGACAACAACATTCCGTGTGTTAATCTAAAGTTGATAGAATAAAAGTAAGAGCTCCATGAACGTTCACGCACATATTAAATTTCATACAGAGTGATCATCTAAAAGAGGGAATAGTGATGAGTAGAAACCATAAAGTAGTTGATTTTGACAGGAGATTGTCATGAAAGACAGTGGCTAGCTTTTACTGACATCATGTACATCAAAGCTGATTGGAAGCAGATCATTATGATACATTTTTCTAACCACGAATATGCTAAACAAGAAATAACACTGTTTGCATTTGTCTACGTTTATAAGTTGAGTCAAAAGTTCATACATGCAATCTGCATTGCAATGCAATATATAAACGCACAATCACAATCGCATAGAGGGGAACAAACACACATATATAATGAAATACAGAAACGCATATATATATATATATATATATATATATATATATATATATATATATTGAAAATTCTCCCATATATATATATACGTATGTATATATGCATGTATGTATATATATGTATGTATATATATGTATGTATATATATATATATATATATATATATATATATATATATATATATATATATATATATATATATATATATATATTATTTATTTATTTAGTTATTTATGTGTTTCAGCCAAGTGGCTGCGGTCATGCTGGTGCACCACCGTGATTTTCACGTTCCTTGCATGGCTCTTCTCCCCCACCTGACATGGTCCAATCAAGAGTTTTGATGGCACATCTGGTGTATAAGAGAATTTGACACAGCTGCCCTAAACTGCGTCTCATTACGAGCCATTGGTTCGTCTGGTATCGTGGAGAGGAAAGCGTCAAATTTTGTCTAGAAGACCTCCGCATCCATGTCTTGCATGTCTCATATATATATATATATATATATATATATATATATATATATATATGTATGTATGTATGTATGTATGATTTTACATATATTTATGTATCTATATATATATGTATATGTATATATGTATATGTAGAGATAGATAGATAGATATAGATATATATATATATAAACATATATAATATACATAAATAAATATATACATATATATATATATGTGTGTGTGTGTGTGTGTGTGTGTGTGTGTGTGTGTGTGTGTGTGTGTGTATGTATGTATGTATGCATGTATGTATTATTCTGATATTCTTGCATGTGTTCGTTTGAATGCCTATCTATTGTCATGTGATTTATGCGATTTATAACTAATGTTATCTTTATAATATTCCATAACTAGTTTTCAGCGCCTCATCTATCTTCATTAGGTGAGCTAAGTAAATATAGCCTTAGACAGCTAGTTACCTCATAAATCAAGCACTTCTCACTCTATATCTAGTAGAAATCTTCAGTAATAGTATTTAGGCTTATTGTACATAATTATATAGGAGTCTTACTAATATACTGGAAGACAGAAACGCGTATGTATACAGAAATATATGTATGCATGTGTGAGTGTTTGAGTGTATGTGAGTGAGTGTGTGAATGGGCGGGTGAGAGAGTGCGTGAGTGAGTGACTGAGGAAGAGAGGGAGGGAGGGAGTGAATAAGTGAGTGAGTGATTCAGTCTGTCAGTCAGTCAGTGTGAGTCCGTGACAGAGTGAGTGATAGAGAGAGCGAGAGAGGGAAATGTCGCCAGTAATGCAATTTCGTTCGAACTTTTAAGTTAGCTAGTTAAGTATTTTTCGTTTGTCTCACCGTTAGAGAATCAATTTTCTTTCCCTGTTGCATATGTTGTTTAAAGTTTAATATGGAGGATACTTAATAATGCAATTTGCGTATTGGTTGTGACAGAGCCATTAGTAAATAAGTAAATTTATCAGTGCTAACAGTATAGAATAAGGAAGAAATATTTAAGATGCGGTGGCATAATAACACTAGATTTTCCGTCTTACTGTGAAACATGTTCCATCACTGAGGTAACAGCTAAAGTTTTTATATATAATAAAAGGCAACGAAGAGTAAATGAAGCACAAAACATTATAAAATATAATAAAAATGGAGAGTTCATGGTGTAGATACAATGGTTGATTAAGTTTTAGGAAGACGAATTTCTGAAAAGTCATGGAAAACCATTCATAGGAAAGATAAATAGTTAAAGCTGAATTATTTCTTGCGGATAGCTGGGTGGAAAGGATGTACAGTTGGTTATAGTAAAACGCCTGTTATATTTTTGACATATGGAGATGTGTAGGAAATTTTGAGATAATGTTAAATTAATACGTTAAATATTGAAAGTAAAACAAAAAAGTTTCCGTATAGAGAGAGAGAGAGAATGAAATTATAATTTTTGATCTAAAGAACTACGATGTGCTATAGATGGCTGCCAATGAATAGGATGTTTAAGTAATTATCTTATGTGGGAGAAACAAAATAAATTTGTATGCTCTTTACACTATAAATTCATCAATTTCAGTTAACATACCCTGATAGAAATTATCTCACCTATAATGGTAAATTCAACAGAAGCACACTATGTGTTCAAAATATCTAAGGTATTTAATGTTGCTTCTTTTCTTAATCAGTATTAATACAAATCTGCTGGCAATCACCAAGGTTCTAACTAATAATCAATTATTTTTCTTTGTTGATTGAGAAATAATTTCCTTTTTTGTTTTATGACTAGGATCATCTCAAAGGAATATTAATCATAATAAGCATATTGCTTTCAATAGGTAGTGAAGCAACGTTCTTGAGTTAAGCAAGTACGTGGCAAGAAGGATGGGTGTTACTTGTAAAGATTCTAAAGGTTTCATTTAACAAGAAGGATGCACACACTCACAAACACACACGTGCAATCGCACGCGCACACGCACACTCACACATATGTATATATATATATATATATATATATATATATATATATATATATATATATATATATATATATATATAGAGAGAGAGAGAGAGAGAGAGAGAGATAGATAGATAGATAGATAGATACACATATATAATAGATACCAACATGTTTCAAACAGCAGCCAAAACTTGATTCTAAAACCACATTAAATGTTCGTACAGCACCAGGAGAGAAGACAATTAGACAAAATAAACTAGCAAAAAAAAAAAACATTACTGAATAATTCCAGATCCCGGGTTTCTGGCCCTGCATGAGAAATGCTCTGCATTTAATGTTGTTTTAGAATCAAGTTTTGGCTGCTATTTCAAGCATGGTGGTAGCTCTTAGATACCCTTAATTATATTTTAATAATAATTATTACCTCTGAGGTTTTTATTCCCATGCTGGCCACCTGATAAGATCGGTATTTGAAATAACGATCTTATCCTTATTTACATAATTATATATATATATGGAGATAGAGAGACATAGATAGATAAATATGTATATACTGGTGAGAATATATGCATAACGTTTCCTAATCTCTCTCTCTCTCTCTCTCTCTTTCTCTCCCTCTCTCTCTCTTTCTCTCTCTCTCTCTCTCTCTCTCTCTCTCTCTCTCCCTCTCTCTTGAAGACATATATACACACATATATAAGCACACCTCCCTTCAGTTTCCTCCTTATTCTGCTTCCACCATCTTCCCATAACCCACACAACTTACTTGCACCTTATGCAAGCTAGTATCAGCTCTCATCTCTCCAAAATACACACCTTTCACAGATTTCACCCTTTTGCTTAACCCATCTTATTATCTAGTCCCTCACCCCGGTTTGTTGCCCACTTTTTTTCATTCTCTACCTCAACCGCGCGAAACACTGCAAACTTCAATCACGCGGCCCCTTCCTCTTTTTAAAGTAGTCCTTCCGTTCCACCTTCGAATTCTCCTCTTCTGTCTCTACTACTACTGTCACTCGACATTTCTATTACCATCTACCACGCTTCTTTTATCAGTTCTATCCACCATAAACCACAGACTCATACTCTTATTTCAGCTTTTCCGTCTCCTATCCTACTCACCTTTCCAACATACTATCACCTACTACATCAGCGATTCTTTCGCCTACATCTTCAGGAACGTAATTTAATGCATCCACTATTCTGTCATTCCCTTCACATTGGTCAAATTGGCCGGTGCTTAGCTGATCGGTTGGCCAAAAATCTCAGGTACATCAAATGTTTCGACAAAGGAAAGAATTTCACTCAGCTGACTCAACCTTGTTCTCGGTGATTAGAATTTAAATGGAATTTACATTCTCAGTAATTTACTTCAAAAGAATTATGCATGTATCTGTGTTGCTATATGTATGCATATATATATATATATAGGTGTTTGTGTGTGTGTATTTATATGTTTGTGTGATAAGTGCGTGTGTGTGTGTGGTGCGTGCGTGCGTGTGTGTGTGTGTGTGTGCATGTGTGAGTGCATGTATGTATGCATTCATATATGGTAATTAGAGGTTTCTAACTTCTTCATCCTCATAGGTTTCTACTATACTTGGGTTCTTCTTGGATATGTATAGAATTTTGGCACCGTGTTATTCCGAGTACTTGCAGCTAAATCAATAACAATAAGACCGGTGAAACCGTCATGTAGGAAGTTGAATAGAAAACGCTGGGGAAAAATTATCCTTGTATTTGCTGAGACTCAATAGAAAGTTACGTTCAGGATATATATTTTTATTTATTGAAATGATTGTATCAATGTTTGTTTCCGTCAATCGCGAAAGTAAATATCAACAGAGTTTAGTCAAATTCAGGCTGCGAAATTCTTTGTGTGGAAAGTCAGGTTTTGATCGTACGTAAATCAATTCATCAAATATCTTAAGATACATTCAAGTTGAATTTAATTTGGTGCGTGGGATTCAGGAGGCTATGTTATAAATGATTAAGGATCCCTTGTCTGTTTCGATTCTAGATATTTCGCTGTAGATGAATGCGTGCATGTAACTGGATGGTATTACATATACATCCAAATGAATGCCAAAGGATGTTATATTTAACTGTGAGTAAACACTTATGTTGGGGGATATGTATGCATAAACAATATATAAATCAAGAAATGTATATATATATACATATTTGTATACGTAGATATATATATAGGTATGTGTGCGTGTGAGTATGTGCATATATGTGTGCGTGTGTATGTGTGTATGTTTTTCTTTTGTGTGTGTGTTTATACGCGGGTAAATTTATATAGATATGTGTCTGCATGCTGTCCGTAGTCTTGCAAGCTTAAATGATTTTCCGTTATGTAATAAAATCAACTCTGGGCTAATGAAACCTGCGTAAGATGTTCTCATAAATATTTTATAGGAAACCTCACGTTACCACCTTTTTTCCTACATATGTTTCCTGCAGCATTCAAACCGGGACTAGTCAAGTAAGATTAACATTTCAATACACAGAATGTAATTCACACACAAATATATATCATTGTGTCTAGCGAGAGTCATTCCCTTTTTGTGCCTTATTATTAAACACACTCACCGGTTCAGCTTCCACTAATTTACTTCTTTATTTTTTCTTAAATGTTCGATGTGTCTTGCAAACTTTTCAATAGTCGTTGATTTTGTCCGTTCTCAGAGCTGCTCAGAGGACGGACAGAGTCAACGACTACTGAAAAGGTTGCAAGACGCAACGAGAAGTTTAGCACAAAAAAGAAAATACGGATGTAAATCAGTGGAAACCGAACCGGTGAGTGTATTAAAGAATAAGGCACAAAAACAGAATGACTATCCCCGGACACAACAAAATATGCTTCAACACACGAACTCGCATAAAGAATCTTGCAAACCAAATCCAGAAAATTATATATATATATATATATATATATATATATATATATATATATATATATATACATACAGGGTGATTCAAATGTTTCCATACATAGGAAAAATTCATTTTTTTAAATAAGAAACAGTTTATAAGACCCCCTTGATCCCCTAATCGGACCCATTTTGATTTCTATCTTTGGGGGCAACTGAAAGACATGGTGTATCACGAAATCATTTGAAGGAACGCATCACCAACTCATTTGCACAAGTATCACCAGAAGGGCCATTACGAGTTCACAATGTGTGGTGTAAATGTATTACGATGCGTATTGAAAACAATGGTAACCATATAGACCCTGTTAAATAAAAATAAAAAACTGTTCTTATAAACTGTTTCTTATAAAATGATAAATTGTTCCTATGTATGGCGACTTTTGAATCACCCTGGTGCACCGCCGTAAAGGGTTTTTAGTGGAAAAAATCGACCCCATGACTTATTGTTTGTTAGCCCTTTCCATCGGATGTTTTGCTAAAAGAGAAACTAAAAGAGCTAATAGAGACACTGGAAGTCCCAGTCAAATGCATTTCAATATATATTTGAAGAAGAATAAAATCATGCAAATTATGCAGCAAGCGTGTATGATAAATGAAATAAGTAAATAAAAGAATTGCTCATGAAGAACAATTTATGGAACTGCTGTAACCCACAAAAAGTGGACGAAGGGCTGAGCATTTTATGAGTTTGCAACTAGAAAGTTTGCGACTGTGCGCTCCAAAAGAGGATTCTGTTGTCATTAGCCACGGATACTGTCACAGCAGGTATAAACAATTATTCAGACAGAGAGGAAATATGGAATTGCAAAATGTAATCGATGTTAGAATATATCATATGAGGAATCATATCTTCATCATCTGTAATGGCTTTATAATTTTATCAGCTAAGATTTTCTCAGATATTTGTATTTTGAGATAACAAACTCAAATTCATCAGCTCTATATGACAAACTACAGAGGCGCTGAAGCCATTATCACCCCCCCCCCAAAAAGAATAAGTAAGTACACTTATGTAATACACTTCTATATTTAAGAGATGAGGAATTATGTACATTAATTACATTATTTACATTTGACGGTTATTTGTCCTCATCTGGAGGGTATATCAAACGAAATGTGTTAACAACAAACAAGATGAGGACAAATATCCGTCAAATGTAACAAATGTAAGGAATGTACTTATGTAATGATTGTTCAAATTTAAAAGAATAGAACCTAATGGGGATTTAAAAATACGTAATTGTATATTAATTGGAATACATATTCTGCAGTAATGATGCATGATATTTATACATAAAAAGTGAAATAAGCGTCATAAGTATTTTACATTTCACAGTAATAAGCTTTAATGACCTCTATCTTTACAGGTCTCTGAATTAATGAAGTAACATATACAGGATGATACAAAGCAACGTGTGACTTTAGTATATAAGCGTATTTGTAAATATATTTTTACCACGAAGAATGGTTATCAGCTTACTTATAAAGCTGTTAATGTAAACTTGAATAACAATTTAACAACATATTATTACAAATAGTTATAAAGTAGTATTTGGATAACATCAAAAAATATATTCACTAACTTCGATTAAAAGAATAAAATATATGTCGTTAGAACTTTAGATGCATATATCACAAAATGAAAATAAATATAATGGAAACGCAAATGACGTGTGGTTACAGAATATCGTACAAAAAATTTAACAGGGAAAGGTTCTACAATATCTAATACCTGAGATAAACATGGTTAAAAAATAAAACGGAATTGTTGATTTAGAAGTACAGCACTCAGTGTTGACGCTGTAAGATTATTAGTAGTATAACAAGATCGTTGACTTCCAGCACGGAATCAACAAATACGTGTAACATAGCAGAATACATCAACCGCAGGGTATGTAGGAAAGAAACAAAATAAACAAATTGGTAACTACGCCATCTTTCATCGCCAACATGTCGTTCGGTGAGGAAGGGATCCAGAGGACTAGAGTCACTGTTTTTATACACCTGAAATTAAACTAAAATTGGGAAATGCCAACAGGAATAAAGTTGGATAAGATGTATGAGAAATAATATCAGAAGAATAAACAGTAGTCATGCATTAGCATCTGCTGATATGTCCATAATTCAAAAATGGAGCTCATCAGTCATATATTTTTCACATTCTACCAGGATAGAGATTGCGTTCAAATCAAATTATTAATGCAGCGCTAGATAATATATCTTTTCTTTGCTTGTTGCTTTTATTTCTTTACTAATAAAAGCAAGAAGCAAACTAAAAGGTATACATAAACCGAGGAAATAGAATACAGTATGCAAGCAGAAACCATTAGCCTTAAAAATGGACGCTCTCGTAAATCAGAATCATATTGGGCAACGAACTTTAGCAAAAAAACAAGTAGGTTAAAATATCGGTAATATTCTTTACACTCTAGGCACTAGTCCCCAAATTTGGGGGGAGGGGGCAGTCGATTAGATCGACCTCAGTATGCAACTGGTACTTAATTTATAGAACCCGAAAAGATGAAAGGCAAAGCTGACCTCGGCGAAATTTGAACTCAGAACGTAAAGACAGACGAAATTCTGCTAAGCATTTCGTCCAGCGCGCTAACGATTCTGCCAGTTCGCCATCCTTACCATTTGTTTAATTATGTTGTGAGAAGTTCTGTTACGAAAGTAACGCTAATATTAATTTCAAATTTAACACATGTCCAGCAATTCTGAAGTAGGGTAGAACCATTACATCGCCCTCAAAAATCAACTGGTACTTATTTTATCTATCTCGAAAAAATGAAAGGTAAATAAGCATTTTGCCAGGCGTGCAAATTATTCTGCCAGATCGCCATCTTAAATGTAACATTTATATAACTGAACATTTTCATTGAAACATTGAATCATTTTACTGTTACCGATAGACAGTAAAAGTCTTAATATCCCGGATGATAAATATAATTTATGTTAAACGGTGTCATACATCAATAGAAAATAAATATCTTTTCAACGGTTTTACAAGAGTTCAGGCACATACAGTATTCCTGAACATGACGCTGACCAAAAATGAAACAGCAACCTAAATATTTACCAGCTATCGTAGGTTAAATAATACCTATGAGGGACACACTGAATATATTCACTCCTAGACCAACCGACATAGTTAGATTAAGAAATGATGACGCATTCTACAAAGCCATGTAAACAGTGAAATTTCATCAAGGGTTATAACTTTTGATCAACATGTGATAAACGGTTTCCTATACGGTCAAATATACAAGGCAACGCATCAATTGCAGCAGAATGGTAAAAACTGTGTTATTACTACTGATAGAAATCACAATACATTTAAAGTCTATTGGAGTGTCAGAAATACGTAATACTAGACACATGGCAGCTGATAATCCTTCTAGAAAAATACTTCAAGAGATACGAACCGAATTATCATTAACTGCAATATAAACAAATAAAAAACTAAAAAAACAACAATAATGTAAATATCTGCAAGAACCAAATTGAATATATATATGTGCCCGTGCGTATGTGTGTACACACACACACACACACACACATATATATGTATATGTATATATATATATATATATATATATATATATATATATATATATATATATATATATATATATATATATATATATATATATATATATACATATATATATACATATACATATATATATATACATATATATATATGCATATATATACATATATGTATATATATATATATGTATATATATATATATTCATATATATATATATATATATATATATATATATATATATATATATATATATATATATATATATATATATATATATAAATATATATATTTTATACTTTCAGCTTAGAGCTGCGGCCATGCTGATGCACCACCGTGTTGCTACACTGTTATTACAGGGAGCCTTTTACAATATGTGGCACTTGGTGAAGAATGGAGTTTGATTTAGCAACCCTCATTTGCACCTCGTGCCGCGAGGTAGGTTCATCTGGGACTCTCGATGGAAGAGGTCCAGCTTTGATTTAAAAACTCCTACATCTACTTTGTGCAGATTCCTCAGGCTCTTTGAGAGAATATTAAAAAGCTGTGGGCCCCTGAATCCCAAGCTGTTGAGGTAACTAGTCCTGAAGCGCGATGTCATTGCTGGGATCTTTGGCACTATGCAGTTCTGGCATTGGTGTAGCTTTCAATGCCAAAATTTGGCACAATTCCTTCCAGGATCTTCCAGATGTATATTACTGCATACCTTATCTCTGGTTCTGAATGTTCTTAGGATCCATCCAGCCAATCGTCTGCACTTTGTTGCCATCCTGGTAATGTGCACTTGGAATGAGGTATCATCACTCATGTCGATACCCAGGTCTCTCACTGATTTAGGCTCTGGGATTGAAATTCCCTGCGGACCAGTGTACTCTGTAAGTTTCATATTCAGTTTTGGACGTTGGTAGCCCAGGGCTTGGAATTTTTCAGCATTAAACTGCATATTATTGTCCTCAGCCCATCTGTAAACTGAGTCCAATTCCTGCTGCAGGTGTGCAACATCACTGGAGTTCTGTATTTTCTGCGAGACTTTTGTATCGTCTGCGTAGCTTGCAAGAGTGGCTATCCGGGCACTTGAAGGCATATCTGAGAGAGCGACTATAAAACGCAATGGTCCCAAGACAGTGCCCTGTGGAACACCGCTCATTATTTGTGTTTTCATAGAGGTGGCTCCATTAGCCACTACTGCCTGTCTTCTATCTTTCAGAAAGTCATGTAACCACTCTCCAAGTTTTCCAGCTATACCAAGATCACGCAGTTTGTGGCATATCACACCATGATCCACTTTGTCAAAAGCTTTTGCAAAATCAAGGTATATTACGTCCACATTTGAGTTGTTGAGTAACTGCCTCAACACCCAGTCGTAATTTTGTAAGAGCTCGGTCAGGCAGCTCCTACCTGGTCGAAAGCCATGTTGGGTATCACTCAGCAATTTATTTTCTTCAAGGAATGCGATTAGTTTTCCTCTGACTATCCTTTCCATGACTTTGCTGATGTGTGAAGTCAGAGAGATCGGCCTATAGTTTTTGGCATATATATATATATATATACATATATATAAATATATATACATACACACACAATCACACACACTTATACATGTATATACATATATGTAAGTATGTGCGTGTGAATGGATATATAAATATAGATACGAATGTATGCATGAACATCTTAAACAATCAGCTGATAAGTGAAAATATATACAAGAAAATAAAGACTCTCTCAAACATATATTATATACAACTTTACTCCGAAAAAATAGTAGGATATAGATAAAAACTAAAGCGAAAATCGAAACATTTTGGAAGAATATTTTAATCAGTAAGTATAACAAAAAATCATGTTGCTAACCAAGGTAAGTAGAAACAAAGATTCAATAAGAACTAAAAAAGAAACACTTTGACCAAGATATTATTGACAATTGTAGAAGACACATCAAATTAGTTACAACACATGATGAGAATACAGCAATATTTCATCGCAGTTATTTGCTCATTGCTTCATAGTTTTCTATTTTCGATTTCCTTTTATATCTACGAAATAGCTTGTAAACCCCCGAACTTGGAGAATCACTATTCTACTGGCATTATTATCAATGAACATATTCATCTGTCTCTTATCTTCTCTACCCAGTAGTGTCTTATCTTTGGTGTTGCAGCAACACCAAAGGATTAGACTATACGTTACGTCCTTTGTGTATTGAAAATGATGAATGGTTATATGTCTCAGCAACATTGATTTGACCTTTGAGAGTCGACAATGATGAATTTTATTCATTTTCAACACAGACACGTGAATATTTTATACATTTCAGAGCAATACTTTTCGTAGTGTAAATGGCAATAGATATAATACATAATAAACGTATCACTTTTTCAGTCGAGACTCATTATAACCATTTCCCAAAATTATAAGTTTGCAAGAACGTAAACCTACCTACGCATAAAAGCAGACGCATAAAGTCTCATTCACATATACTGACACGATCACATGTGGGCTAAATAGTTGCATAAATGGATGTATAGAGACAATTTAAATTTAAAAGAT
>NC_142928.1:62152334-62207334 GCF_046866305.1 Octopus bimaculoides
AGCGATTGTATGGTTTCTAGATCGTTGATGAACAGTGCACCAATGATTTCTTGATAAAGTGCAGCGATTATTTTGAATGATGAATAAGACAAATTTTGACCAAAACAATTGTGTGGTATACTCGACGTTGCTGTTCACTGGTTAGAGCAGATTTTGAAAATGGAAGATGGTATTATATGCGCTGCAACAACATTGCTGAGTATGATTATCTGTCAAGAATTTACATTCGGAAACCCAAATACTGAATAGAATCCGTAAACTATCATTATTGCCCAGGATATTCAGACTTGGAATGATAGTACTACGGTAATGTCTATCCTAACATTATTACTTTCACATTTAGAAAGGGCAAATACAGAATAAGTCTTGGTTAACTTCAGTCTTCTGATAGCAGTATCGGCGGTTACATTTCTGGAGAAACATACAGCGCATGGTTTTATCATATTTTTGAGACTATTTTATTACCTATGGCTTATTAAAAGCACGTGTGATGAGCTGATAACTTGCAGGACCAAATACTTGTTTATATCTTAGAAACTGTGTAGTGTGTAGTGTTTTCCCATAGACTTTGTTAAACTATAACGTTAAATTAGGATTCACCAGAACACCTGAATTTACGAACATGCAATTTGCTGATACTTATAACTAAAATCTCTTTTTTTTTATTGCTGCTTCTGTCATCGGTTTTCTCCTTTTCTTTTTCAGCAACTTCCAAACTTAGTTCATTACAAACAATATACAAGTAAAATCTACAATCGAAATAGCTGTATTGATACAATAGAAACTGAACTGACACAGTGTCAGTTTTGAATAACAATTGCATTGTTATTCATTTATGAGTTGAAATTCTAACATGAAGTGTCCATTATTTTCCAGCTGGCACCACGAATTTCAGACTAGTTTTGCCCCTGGTTGAATTCTTAGCATAAAGTAATGGCATATATCTCAGTAGCTCAAGTAAATTGCCAGTCTACAGAAGATACCTTTTCTTTTAGGTTAATGAACTCTTGTAAATCAATTGAGAAAATATAGTATGTAGTAGAGGAAACACACGACTGACAGAAAAGACAGAGCACCTGACATTCAATTAGAAAAGCATTGTGCGCACAAAAGATTTAAAATCACAGAAAATAGCAAAGATAAACATAAGTGCAATAAACATTACTTCTCAGTAGATATTTAAAATGAACTCTTCTATGAAAGTGATTCACCGACATGGACTAAAGATTAGGAGTTCCTGCAATGCAGATTTTATGTACTTTACGTATCAGTGCGAGGTTTTGAAATGGAAATAATTTTAATTAAATACACTCTACCCACATGTTTCACGTTTCTAGTACATTGCAATTTCGTACATTATTTGTTTAAATATCTAAGTAATTAAACTAGGATATCAAACTGCCTACTGCAAGTATGAGAATTGAAATTATGAGCAGAAAATATGCTACATTGTCTTAGAAATAGGCATAATACCACATACATTACAATTGTGTCAGGTCAGTTACTTATTATGAAATATTTTTAGGTTGATTAGGTCTTGAAGGCATTTTATAGGTCACAATCAGGTATGTTTTCAGTAATTTAAAACCACAAACGGAGGCTCTAATCTATGCTGCCCAACAGCATGTACTAAGAACAACCTACATAAAGTGCAGAATCTGTGGACAAAAAGTTGAAACCGTATGGCAATATACGTCACTAGCCCAACAGGAATGAATTCATATATTCAGAACAGCTGCAGCATGATGTTATAGTTAGTAAATCAACACAGAGGAAACGGAAAGTAACTCTATGTGACAATGGTATTGAAACCATCGACTAAATTGTGACTGGTTCCCTTAGACTCGCAATAACCAAGTACAAAACCAAACATTTGGGAATAGGGCTTTACCTACATTGGAACATCAGTCATTCTTATGACATTACGCTTCCTCAGATCTGGCCTGAACAACACACGGGACCAATCACAGAGGGTAAGAATGTTAGAATGCTATGCGATTTTACAACCCATATTGAGAGATGCATAGATACCAAGGGACCTGATATTATTTTCAAAGATCATCCACTAAGTTCCTGCTATTTAATAGGCATAAAGGTACCAACTGATCGAAATATGTCGGTCAAAAAATTCGAAAATAGAAGTCAGCAGAAAGTGGAAACTGAAAATAGTTACACTGATTCTAATAGCAGGAGAACTAGTTGTGTTTAAAAAAAGTGTCTTCATTCTATATTGATAAAATATTTAGAAAGTCAAATATACACGATGTCCAGAAGATTGCACTAAACACAGCAGTCCATCTATTCCGAAAATCCCTACAGTTAGGGCATAGTTTCTAGCGTTAGAGTTCAGGAATAGAACCGTTTAGTACATAAAAATGCCCCCAAAATCAAGCTACAATATACAAATAAATAAATAAATAAATACATAATAATAATAATAAGAAGAAGAAGAAGAAGAAGAAGAAGAAGAAGAAGAAGAAGAAGAAGAAGAAAAGGAATACTAATAATAATAACACTAATAATAATAATAATAATAATAATAATAATAATAATAATAATAATAATAATGATAATGAGAAGAAGAAGAAGAAGAAGAAGAAGAAGAAGAAGAAGAAGAAGAAGAAGAAGAAGAAGAAGAAGAAGAAGAAGAAGAAGAAGAAGAAGAAGAAGAAGAAGAAGAAACAACAAAATCAACGGATCATGATAAAACGATGGCAAGAAAAGGCCCTTCATTGCAAATACCGTGCTAAACTAAACGCAAAAGAAATAGACAGAGAAAAATCTCAACAATGGTTGAGAAGCTCAGCACTCAAAGCAGAGAATGAAGGATTTTTAATTGCAGCACAAGACCAAAGCCTCCCCACCAGAAATTACCAAAAACATATAATGAAAAGAAATATAACTGCAGAATAAGTGGAGATGGACAAGAAACAATGACTCATATTATCTCTGGCTGCCCAGTCCTGGCTAAGAAGGAATATATTCACAGACTCGACAGAGTTGGGACCTATATACACTGGAAGCAATGCCAACACTATGGAATAACAACAAAATAAGGATGGTATAGACACAAGCCAAAAAAGGTCGCAGAAAACGAGAAAGCGACCATACTCTGAGATATACCAATACACACAAATAGAGAAAATAAGGCCAATAAGCAAGATATAGTTGTCAGAAATCATGAAGGAAAATATGCTTTCTAATTGATGTATCAATACCAGCAGGTGACAACGTTTCTCTAAATGAAATGGAGAAATTTTCAAAATTCAAAGACCTGAAAATAGAGGTAATTCGAATGTGGAATCTAAAAACACAATCAATTCCTATCATAGTGGGCGCATTATGTATGATAAAAATAAATATTCAGACAAACACATAATAATAACACCAGGACTTACAAATATATATAACATGCAGAAAATTGCACTACTGGGCACTGCACATAACCTACGTAAAACACTTTCAATACAGTAACCATAAGAGCATCACAGAAAACCACAGTATATACCCATACCCAAGGCACACAGAGCTGCGCTCGGTAGTGAAGTAAAAGCACGTTATAAAAATAAAACTACTGAATAATAATAATAATAATAATAATAATAATAATAATAATAATAATAATAATAATAATAATAATAATAATAATAATTCTTACAAAGTAGCATGTTGAAATGGAAATCACCTCTACTAAACCATAGTAATTGGATGATTCATACTAACAATATGAACATGACTCCCTCTCACTTTCAAGCGAACTAAATAACACCAAGTATGAGTTCAAAGTTTACAATAAGCGCAGGAGTGTCTGTGGGGTTAGTAGCTTGCTTACCAACCACACGGTTCCGGGTTCATTCCCACTGCGTGGCACCTTGGGCAAGTGTCTTCTACTATAGCCTCGGGCCGACCAAAGCCTTGTGAGTGGATTTGGTAGACGGAAACTGAAAGAAGCCCGTCGTATATATGTATATTTATATATATATATATATATATGTGTGTGTGTGTGTGTGTGTGTGTGTGTGTGTGTGTCTGTGTGTGTGTTTGTCCCCTCGCCATCACTTGACAAGCGATGCTGGTGTGTTTACGTCCCCGTAACTTAGTGGTTCGGCAAAAAGAGATCAATAGAATAAGTACTAGGCTTACAAGAATAAGTCCTGCGGTCGGTTTTCTCGACTAAAGGCGGTGCTCCAGCATGGCCGCTATCAAATGACTGAAACAAGTAAATGAGTACGAGTAATACGGCAATAAAACGTGTCTTATTTGGACGATTTGAATTTGTTTGTTTGAAATGACGAAGGACTGCTAACAACTGTTAAAGAATTTGCTAATGACATCGGGATGGACTTTGGCCTTGATAAGTTTGCTAAAGCAAATTTTGTAAGAGGGAAGCTCAGCCTCCGTTAAATTAGATACCCACACTACAATCCGGAACTTGACCCACAAGAAAACTACAAATACCTGGGGATAAACGAAGAAATGGTAGACAACATGCTACTATGATGGTAAAATAAGAAAGGAACGTTACAGGATGATAAGGCTGAAAATAAAAGTTTAACTCAACTCTAAAAATCGCACCGAAGCTATTAACACCCTGGCACTTCCAGTAGTCCAGTAGTCCAATATAGATTTAACATCATTAACTGGAATCTTACAGAGCTCCAATGCCTTGACAGGAAGACTACACACTTCTAAGAACGTGCACCACCAAAAGCAGAGGTTGATCGTCTTTACCTACCTAGAAGTAATGGAGGAAGACGAATGATGTAGGTAGAACCGGGATATAAGACCGCCACAACAGCAATGAACAGGTACTTACCCAGTAAATAGGACACTGTGACATGTGTGCAAACTCGAAAGCAGCAAAAGAATCAAATTCTATTGTGAAGGAAGCTTGCATATTGGCAAAGGAACTTGGCATTAATTTTGAAATATTTGAAGAACCTGAAACCACTGCCACGAAAGAAGCAAAATGGATCTTGTAGCCTGCGAAAAAGAACGGCCAGAAACCAAATGAGGAGCGATGGAGCCAGAAGTCTCTTCATGGACAGTATATACTTCGAAGTCGAAATCCTTTTGTAGATCAAGCAACAGCACCAGGACTAACAAATATATAATAATAATAATAATAATAATAATAATAATAATAATAATAATAATAATAATAATAATAATAATGATGATGATGATGATGATGATAATAATGATAGTAGTAGTAGTAGTAGTAGTAGTAGTAGTAGTAGTAGTAGTAGTAGTAATAATAATAACATTAATATTAATAATCCCAGGATAGTAAAGAAAGATGAAGAAAAACGAAGAAAATACAATTCCCTAAAATTTGAAAGAATTTGAAGAATTTGGAGCATGTGAATATTAAAGGTCGTGCGTGTAATAACCGGTGCGTTGTTAACTGTATACCAAGATAAAGACTGGTGGCTGAGGGAGATTGAAATGGAATGCTAGGTAGAGCGACTACAGAAGATTCCTCTCATAGGGACAGCAAGGATTATCAGGATGGTCGTGAGCACTTGAATGACTGCTGAAATCTTGAGGATACTTAAGGGTACAAGTAGTAACCTGCTATCCATAGAATACCAATCAGGAATAAGACTGATCCTGAGACAAAACAAAATAATAATATTAATAATGATTTCTAAATATGGCACAAAAGCAGCTATTTTGGGGAAACAGAGCAAGTCAATTTCATTGTAACTAGTGTACGACTGGTATTGTATTCTATCGATCCCAAAAATGACGAGGGGCCATGTTGGCCAAAGTGGGACTTGAATTGAAAATGTTAAATGTTGAAAGAAATAACACAAAGGATTTGCCGAACGCACTAATGAATCTTCTTGCTCACCGTCTGGATAACAACTACAGCAAGAATTGCAGTGGGTTTAGCCAGTAATTGGCATTCTCATTCTCAGTATGTATATATATATATATACAATTAATATGACTGTATAGGCCGTTTAATATCATGATGATCTAAGTAGTGTTACTTTACGGAAATAGCTATATATTTACATGAATTTATTTATGTAATATGATTGCAACAAACGCAGCAATTATTCATAAGTTATTTTCGTAGTAGAACACTGCTCAATATAATAGATTAATCTACTTCAGGGAAACGTCTGTTGATCTTAAGATAGCAATTACATGCATTTAATATAACTCTTAAAATAGAATCCCTACAATAATCTCAGAAATGCCATACTATTAGTAAAACTAGTGTGTATTTAATATTTCTTTTAAAATCTTATATGTACTCCAATATAGATCAAGTGCAATTTAACAAAACTTACCAAATTGGAAAAGTCGATTTTCAAAATAGCAGGGCATGTTATCTTTCTGCCGTTTATAAAACCCATGCGTTTAAATTTCTTATCTATGTGTATTCTTTATTCTTAGTTCAGAATTGGAAAATATCACACTCTCCGGATTGAGGAAATGTACCGTAGGCCTCTGATTCTACGGTCACAGGCGAGATAAATTTAATTCTTTTTTTTTTTTTTTGCTTTCCGGAGTGTTCAACCTTCCACGATTTACATCTACTTCCTTCTCGCCATTTTTCTTATCTCCACTTCTTCTATCGTCCTGTTTATTCAATGTGGACACAAACAGAAGATTGTGTGAAGGCAGCAGATGGCTTAAAACATGCTATCAGAGTTGTTTTCATCGCATGTAGCCATTAGTTGCTCATAAAAATATACAGTGTTTATTACATAATCGGTCTTGCTTTCACGGAACAGTACACTATATATATTATGTGAGTTTGTGTGTGTGTGTATGTGTGTGCGCATATGCGTGTGTATACATATATATGTATCTATACATATATATATGTATCTATATATGTATCTATACATATGCGTTTGCACGCATGCGTGTATACGTATTTAACATGTTGGAGGACTTTACGACGTTATAAGTCATTAAGCATTTCTGACGGGATCTTCCAGTTAATTCTCTGGGCTGTTATTGACGCAATGGAAATTATAAGTCAGCCTGAAGTGCAGACTCATCTTTGCAGAGGAGATAGCAATAACATCACTCCCTCCAAAGATTTTCCTGATCTACAGGAGTGCGAAATGAATCATTGTGTTTGAACTTACTGTGTCCGATGCGGCAAACCTGGATTTCTCACCAGTAAAGGAAAACGATATATGAAGTGTTTGTTGATGAGGCCATAGCAAATAATCTCATGACGATTATTTTCCCTTTCAAGTCGTCTGATGTTGCTTCTCAACTAGATCAGTGAACACTTGACTAATTACGAGCAATTTGGAGTGCAGAACGTCATCAACAAAATAGGTATGGCAGCGGAAACCAGTTGAAAATGACTACAGTTGACAAGAGTGCGCTGAGTGAACGATTAGGCATTATTCACTTTTCACGTCCTTGTCCAAACAGAACGCACAGGATAAAAATCGAAATGGCGGTACCCTGAGATTCCTGGTGATAAAATCAAAGGTTATCCGACATTGTGATGTATTGAGAAGGAGGGCCTGCAATATCTCTGAGTAGATCCTAGAGTTTCTTCGTGGTGCAAAGTATCTCCAATGCATATATATTTATGTGTGTGTATGCTTGTATATGTTGTGATCAATAAATTGTCTAAATTACACAACAATGGAAATAACACAGACATCTCGTTTTAAAGATATATTTACCAAAATTACATAAAAATACCTTGAAATACTAAAGATTAAATTTATTCAATAAAGTCGCCATTGGCTTGAACCACTGCCTCAAGTTTATGAATCTCTTGCAACTCTTCTGGACAGTCTCTTTGTTGGAGATAGTGAATGCTGCCATAATCCTGGCACTCAGTTCAATTTTAGTGTTACAAGGAATTTTGTTAGTCTCACAGCCAACTGCACCCCACATATAATAATCAAGAGGATTGCAGTCTGGGGAGTTAGGTGGCCAGATGTTAGAGGTAACGTGGTCGCAGAAATTGTCTGTCAGCCATGACTGGGTTCTACTGCTTGTGTGGCATGGTGCAGGGTCGTATTGCCAGACAGGGTCTTCCAGCAGCCACCCTCACGACGCAGGGCAACACTAAATCTTCGCCACACTTGATGTAGGCCTCCGTGTTTTGAGTCCGAGGCTGTGTAAATGGGGGCATAACGTCGTCATCACTAGTGATCACCCCAAACATCATAATATTTTATATTTTACAATATTTTATATCTTATGTCCTCCTCTGATGTAAATTATGATGTTATCACTACTTTTTATTCGTCTTAGTGCAACATACAATTGATCATGACTGAAAACAGGTTCTTACAAAATTAAAAGAACCTTCCCCAAAGTTTACCCTTGAGATTTGTGAATTATCATGGCAAATGACAACAATACTAGAAATTGCTTCTTCTTCAAGAGTAGATTCTCTTCGAATAAATTCAACTTTTTATTACCAAACATTCTGGAATTCATTTTGGCAATGATGAACTTCTGTTTTAGATCTTGTACGATCAATCTGGATCCATTACAAAGCTATGGTGGATTCAGGCTCCTTAGCAATATAATCGGTGAGCCGGCTTTCAATTTTAACCTCTCAGAGGTCATACCGGAAAATTCCAGAGAATTTTAAATTTCAATGGAAAATGTGTAACATTTGCTTCTCCATATAGACTGTCGAAAAATTTGTACTCTTCGCTCTCCTAGAAATATGTGACTAATGTGACTAATGTGACTAATGTGACTAATGTGACTAATGTGACTCATGTGCAGTCCTTTCAGAAGAAGTTTGTCGGATCTTCAAATGAAAGCTTTTTGGCGCCATCTAAGAAAAATATTTTTATGAATTCCTATAAAAAATATCTCAGAAATATAGGATGAATTTCTATCTTTCATTGCACAGCACTCCGAAATTTGTGTAATTCATTAAGAGAAAAAAGAAGAAAATAACAAGGACAGATGGCAGTAGCTGTGATGACACTTTGAAGTGTCGCCGCAGCATATCGACATATTCAACTTGATTGTGTTCTTCTGGAAGGGAAAAATGACAATGTTATTTGTAATCTTAATCAAAAGGAAGGAAAACAGAGGGTCTGCAATAGCTCTGAGTGGATCCTAGAATTTCTGCGTGCTGCAAACTATCTCTAATGCATATATATTCGTGTGTGTATATGTGTGAGTTTGTGTGTGTTTGTTTGTGTCTGTGTGTGTGTGTGTATGTGTGTGTGTGCGTGTGTGTGTGTGTGCGTGTGTGTGCGTGTGTGTGGGGGGTGCGTGTATTTGTGTGTGTATAAAATTGATATTAACAGCAGTTTGCAACGCTTTACCAAAATGAAGAAGTAAAAATGTCACATTTATGTGACTAGAGTGTTAGAAAACACCTAGATTGAAAGAAATAAAAGCTAAAACGCCCTAATGCTATAGTTAACGGACATGTATGGAAACATATATACACTAACAGGGACCATAATCGTCCAAAAAATGCCGATCAAGAATTCTTAAGGTTGACGCGTCAGTTTCAGCATTTTTCCACTGCTTCATCAGCTAAACCAGCTCGGTTTTGACACTTTCTAGATTCGCTTCGCCCATACTATATGATTTCGTCATCACAATAATTGGATGATTTAGCGATTCGCAAATGTGTATATATAAAATTAATAGGAGCAGCAGTTTGCAATGACTCATCAAAAGGAGAATTTACAAACGTCATTACATTCGACTAGGGTGTCAGAAAACACCTACATTGATAGAAATAGGAGCTAAAACGCTTTAATGCTTTAGTTAACGCACACGCTTACACATATATGCATATAAATATATATATATATGTGTGTGTGTGTGTGTGTGTGTGTGTGTGTGTGTGTGTGTGTGTTTCTATGTGTGTCTGTGTGTATATATATATATATATATATATATATATATATATATATATATATATATATATATATATATATATATATATACATACATATATATATACATACACAGATACACAGATAGATACTGAGTGAGAGAGATTTTCAGAATGACCGACAATATTTGACTACGAGGGAATTATCTGAAATGTCCAAAAGATCAGTTTTCATGGGAAGTGATGCTGGTCGAAGCGGAATGTTAAGATTTGACATTCCAGCATATATCAGCAACTGGTAGCAAATTAAATTTCATAATAGTTTCGAATTTATTTCCACACTTGTTTTATAACTTTAAAATTGTAATCACGATATTTCACACACATATGTATATATATATATATATATCTATATATATATATCAATCTATATGTGTGTGTGTGTGTGTGTGTGTGTGTGTGTGTGTGTGTGTGTGTGTGTATAAATGTCGATTTGATATATTTTGACTTTGTAAAGGTCTTCGACAAAGCTGATCATGGCAGGATATGTTACAAGCTGCGAAACCTTGGTATAGCTGGTAATCTAGGAGAGTGGCTGCAGGACATCCTAAACAATAGAAGTCAGACAGTTGCAGCCAATGGTGCATTCTCTAAGGAAACACAAATTCCGAGCGGTGTCCCTGAGGGAACTGTTTTAGGGCCATTACTGTTTATAGTAGCCCTCTTAGACATGCCCATATTCACTAAAACAGCTACTGTTACTAGCTACGCCTATGATACAAAATTATCACTGGCAATAAAGTATCCTACTGATGTCGGAAACCTGAAAAACGACCTAAATGCATAACACAAGTGGGCAAAGCAAAACAATATGCAATTTAATACAGAAAAATGTCAAGCATAGGCTCACAAGTGTTCCACAACCGGCATTTACAGGACCTTGAGGTACTGCAATAACAGAGTCAGAAACATTGGGAGACCTTGGCATCAGTATGTGTAATGATACATCGTTTCACATGCACATTACCACGTTGGCAGCAAAGTTCAGACAACTGGCGGAAAGGATACTAAAGACATTCAGGACAAGAGATCAGGAAGTCATGTTGACTCTACGGAAAACCGTTGTCCTCAACCGCCTAGACTACTGCTCTCAGCTGTGGTCACCACATAATGTTAAACTAACAACAGAGCTTGAAGCAATCCAGCGTCACTACACTAAAAAGATTGCTACAGTCCAACAGATTAACTACAGCGAGAGGCTGAAAGAACTACGATTCTAATCCCTTGAGCGCAGATGTACAAAGTCCATTAGTGTTAATAGAGAACGACACGAAATAAACATCATCAAAGTTCCAGTCATACAGATTTAAGAGGGAGAAAAACAAGAGAGAAATGATGATAGTGATAGTAAAAGAAGGGATTTGCTTTACAATTTCGCTGATTCTCTTTCCGCAAACGTAAGAGATATATAATAATTTACATGTGGAAAATACTGGAAGGGCAGGTAGCCAATTTTGGCATCAAGTGTTATGTGAATGCTCGTACTGGATGCCACTGCACAGTACCGAAACTACAGTCCAATGCATCTAATATAAAACCAGGTACTGCAATAGTTTAAGGTTCAGATGACCACAGGTATTCAATGCTCTGCCAAAACAATTGATGAAATTACGCGATATAGTTATGGAAGGTTTCGAAAAGAAACTGAACACTCTCCTATCTACAATACCGGACTAAACCAGTGGCTCGACATGAGATAAAGTTAAGGGCAGTTGTGTCAAATTCCCTCATACACCAGATGGGCAATTTTGATAGGATCGCTTTAGAGGAACCACGGAAGGATTGTGGAGAGGGTACAAAAATAAGGAATGACAAAATCATGGGGATGTTCCAGCATGACCACAGTCACCTGGCTGAAACACATAAGAGAATAAAAGAATATATGTGTGTGTGTGTGTGTGTGTGTGTGTGTGTGTGTGCGCGCGCGCGCCTGCGTGTATGTATGTATGCATATACCCGACATACATATATACGGGCATAAATATCTATATATCTATTCTAACACATACTTGTACATGTACAGATAGACAAACAACTTGATAGATAGATAATAATAAAGATCAATAATGTTGATAGTACTCTATCACTCATTATTATTTATGAAGATGAAAAGTCCTAAATTCAGTGCAATGTTAGCTCTTTGATTAAAGTTCCCATCATTGATATATAAAATAAAAATGAAAACTGGCAACACATAAAAGCCATCCGCTTCCGATCACACTGTGATCTAGAAAATATTTAATTTTATTGTTCTTGTTTTATAAACTTGGCTAAGAAATCAGAAATACATGACATAGTGAATGCATAAGCAGACTTAATTGTAGACTAAATTGTATTCTTAGAATTCAATGTGGATTTTTCTGACTTATGTGAAGTGAAGTTAAAATCATCATATCTTTTCAGGGTAAAACTTACGTAGAGATTGAAGGAAGATTCCAAGGAAGATTCCAATTAGAAAAGGAAAATGGAAGCCAAATGTAGCTTATGCATTTATGCTTATATACATATATACATACATACTTATATATATATATATATATATATATATATATATATATATATATATATATATATACAGAAAGAGAGAGAGAGAGAGAGAGAGAGAGAGAGAGAGAGAGAGAGAGAGAGAGAGAGAGAGAGAGAGATCAGAACAGTTTGATTCGAACTCGTTGGTGCACTTGAGCTTGAAGTGGTTGATGCTGGTTGTCAATCATTTTGAATGTAAATAACAGAAGTTGATTTTTATTACCGTAAGGTGGGCTGCGATTGGTCGAGGAAGGTCACGTGCTGTCGTAGTTTGTGTTTGGTATATGAGTAACAGTTAGTTGGAAAATACCGCATGGTGAACAACAAACTGACCGCGTAGAGGACAGGAAATAGACTACGTAGTGACTAAGAAGACGGCCAGATTGTTGGGAGCCGAAGTAGGAAAGTGCGGCATGGCCAAGTATATAGTTCTATATATGTGGGAATAGACACGCTCATATATTTTTGCGTGCATGTGTATATTGATGCGACCGTGTGCATCTGTACATGAGTGCGCATATATATGATTATATAGTTATATATACAACAAAAAAACAAAAGATGGGGTGTATTTCCACGCAGAAAAAATATAGGCAAATATGTTGTTGAAAATGCACATAAATTTGAAAATCTTGTAACTGTTTGAAATAAATTCATTTACACACATACCAAACGAGTTTCAACAATATTATTGTTCATCAACGGTAAAAATTTAGAATTATGAATTGGAAAAACATGTTTAAAAATGTTCAGTGTTGACAAGTATAAATGTTCATAACAGTCAATAATATCAAAAACACTGTGCATTAACTTGTTTAAATGTACAAAGTTCATTAGTGTTAGTAGAAAACGATAAGAAATAAATATCATCAAAGTTCTAGTCATACTGAGTTAAGGGGGAGAAAAACAAGGGAGAAATGAAGATGGTAAAGGAAGGGATTTGCTTTACAATTTCTCTGATTCTCTTTCCATCGTGTGGAGGAAGTTTCACTTGTAACTGTGTGTCTTGTAATCCGGTGTATTTAAATTTTTTCCACGAGCGGATCTAATTTTTGATTCGTTAAAGTACTGTGTAGCCATTTTTTTTTTATTTTCGATGATCAAGTTCTGCCTGGGTGGCTTCCCTGTGGAGAATGGTAATCAGCCGTTCTGATTCGTTGATTCTCTTAAAGGGTCATTTAGAAATATGCTTGGCTACAAATGCGAGAGGAGACAAATAATTATTTTATTCTTTTGCTTCTTTCAGTCATTTAACTATGGCCATGCTGGAGCACTGCCTTCACTCGAACAAATCCACACCAAGACTTATTCTTTGTAAGCCTAGTACTTATTCTATCGGTCTCTTTTGCCGTACCGCAAGTTAGGGGACTTAAACACACCGACACCGCTGGTCACATGTGAGCAACAAGAGAGTCAAGGACGGAGAGTGAGAGGGAAAGGGCGAGAAAGAGAACGGTGAAGGTGGGGAGAAGAATAGCTAAAAGTTAGAAGAATAGCGATACAGGGAGAATAGAGAGTGTAGAGTGCGCATCTGTATTATTAAGATAAACTTTACTTGGAAATAGATGCGTGGCGTTCGATCATATAATATAAATAATATTTATATATATGCATGTATACGTACATATATGTACATACCTACATATATATGCATATATGTATATACATACATATATGGGCACAGGACGTCAAAAAAACGTAGATGGGCACTCTACACTCTCTATTTTCCCTTTCGCTACTCTTCTTTCTTTCGGTTTTTTCTTCTCCTCCCCCTTCACCGTTCTCTTTCTCACCCTCTCTCTACTTCACTCTTCCTCCTTGACTCTCTCATTGCTCACAGGTGACCAGCGACTATCGTTCTTTTTTCCTCTCGCTTCACAAGAGATAGATCTACTTTTGCCTGTCTCTTGTCATAGCTACATTATCCAGCTTTCACCACTTCAACTCGTTATGGCTTAACAGTCCTCACAGCTTGATTTTACTGTTTTGTTCTCACTGTCATGTTTTTGTTACTGCTTTAACTCTCCGCAAAAATCCCAAATTGTACTTAATTTGCTTTGCGGGTAGGACTGTTTTAACGAAGTCGCGTCTTGTCCCTACCTTCGAAACGCGGTGTAGATGAACCAGGGGACAACTGATGAAAGAATTGTTCTTTATGATGCCTGTCACGTTTCTCAAATTGTTTCTTTCGTTGACTGAAAAAAAGTTCGTTTTCCATGATTTCGGCTTATGTTCTCGCTTTTCATTTTGTTCAGTTCACTTTTTTTACGTCCTGTATTCATATATACATGTATATATACATATACATGTAGGTATGTACGTATATTTATATTTGTATTTATGCATATATATATATATACATACATACATACATATATATATATATATATATATATATATATATATATATATATATATATATATATATATATATATATATATATATAATATCATTATTATTATTATTATTATTATTTATATTTGTATATATGCATATATATATACATACATACATATATATATATATATATAATATCATTATTATTATTATTATTATTATTATTATTATTATTATTATTATTATTATTATATTGATCGAAGGCTACGCATCCAATTCCAAGTAAGTTTTATCTATCTATCTATCTAACTATCTACCTATCTGTCTATCTATCTATCTATCTATCTATCTATCTATCTATCTATCTATCTATCTATCTATATATATATATATATATATATATATATATATATATATATATATATATATATATATATACAGACGCGCGGAAGTACACACGTATGCGTTATAATTCGTATTATTTGGTTATTCATCTATTCATAGGTTCAAATGGATACATGTCATATACAGATGTATGTTGTGTAATACTTAGCTTTCAGCGACTTCTTATGTCGTGTATATGTTAGCGGAAATAGTGATATAAACGAAGTCATTGCGTCATTACGTATAAGCTCGAAGCAAGAATTGGTAACGACTTAATTATACCATGTAATGCGAACTGCGTCATGGTTTCAGTTGATGAATACAAACATTTAAATATTCTGTTGTTTTCCTCTGGGTCTTTTTTCTTATTCATATTGAAATGACTGCTTATATTCATCTTTTCATTAGTGTTAATGCTCACACATTAACAACATCCATTTTGTTTATCAGTACTGACATTTTCTATAGATTTTTAAATAATAAAAGTAAATATAATATATCTGTTGATATCAAGTACAAACATGGCATATAAAAATATGCAAAAGAATATATTCATGTGTGTGTGTGTGTGTGCGCGCGCGCAAAGAATATAGACGGTTTGATAGATATGTACTTATGTTCTCTATAATTATATTCTCCACCTATATGCTTATTTGTGTCTTACATCAGTTTTTATGCATTATCATGTATACGCATCACATTGTGTTGCTAAGTGTAGTTTTGAATTGTTTTCATTGATGTTTCTTTGCTACCACTTTCACGTTGATGACAATAAAATATTATTTATGAGTAAATATATTTGCATTAGAATACACTGTACTTACTACAGCATATACTGTGAAATATGAAATCAGAGTATACGTTTGATACGATTAGCTGAACGAGGTACAGTATGATATAAATGTGATATCCGTCTTCTACATTAGATCTTCTATATTAGGTCTTCTACATTCCACACCAACCGATGTGCTTGACCTTTTATAACCGGTCGGTTGAACGGATTACAATGAAAAAAAAATACTGCAGGCCCTTTCCGTACATACAGCCGAGGACTTCGGTGTAGTGCTGCTGAAGATGTAGAAATCAATCATCACTTGTTTGCATAGAGGAAGCTAAAATCGGTTTAGATAAATTTTATTGTTAGATGCCAGGCATTTACTTGTTCACCTTCGCACATTTGTATTTGAAGTAGAAATAACCTGAAAGCATCTGCTTTTATTAAATCGAAGTGTGATGATGCTGCTAATAAATGATCGAACAATGCTCGACGCAAAACCAAAGCCAGCATGGAAAAGCCATAACAATATTTTTGACAAAACGTTGGCGTTTTTTTTGTTCCTAATATAGTTTTGGAATAAGTATGTGATTTTCTGCAGGTAGACGAAAGTGAGCATTGGCACCATATTAATTATTTCATACAATAAAGAATTTGAAATGCAGACTGTTGTATAAAGGAATGTGTGCCAGACAAAATAAATGAGGGAGAAACAAGTTTCTATAGATGGGATTTTACTTGGCATCCGATAAATTCGTCAGTCTAAAGCTTAGCTCTGTTTCAATCATTCTAAATTCGTTGACCATAGTATTACTACTTCAGTCATTCTTAGAACGTTGTACCAGTGCACTTTTAAGCAGTAATTTTTAGAGGGTGAATCGTAACAGCCACACATCGTAACAGTACAGATAGAGCGCTCTAACACCTATGATTCTCTGTATTCTTTACTGTATGCTTACTTGTCGAAGTTTATATTCTGCACCATTGACAAATAGCCGCTTGATCTAGGTTTCAATAGAGCCAACAGAATCTACCTAAGAGAACAACATCGTATTTATGATGCTGAAAATACTGGAAATCAAGGCAACCAGGAACATTTTATAGAAATGATAACACGCATCATCCAGAACAAGCCTGTGGGATGGTAGCTTAGGAGACTAAATCGTATACGAAAATATGATATTTGTTACTACTGTTAGATTTACTATGACTGCAGGCTAGTTTCGAGTAGACATGGAGATGTATAAATTGGGAAATTGTTAAGATACAGTGGTTAGTCACACTTGAAAACTGGATGACTATATAAGTTCAGCCGAAAATACTCAATGTTTATCATGGCTAATGTGGCATGCTATAGCTTTAACGTAGTAAAAAACAGAAGAGACCGGTACTTGTCAATTTATAGAAACAAGTGAACCGACTTCTTTCCAGTTCATGATTTTGAGAGTTCATCTGTCAACGCATCGCACTATTGATTACGTGGGATGAGGCAGTTGATACGTAGGTAGACTGTTAAAATAAAGAAATTCTGCTGAGATACTTGAACACCGACGCTGTTGTGTGTCAGGTTACTATAAACGCAGAATATTTTCTCAAATTGTATTATTCTTCATAATCAACAAGGAACTAGTCCGGGTATTTTGTATCGTGATCGTGGAGCGGAATGGACATCTTCATGTTAGCGCATATAGACATTTTTCAATATATTGTTGAACTGATTCATTGTGATAAAAATGATTTGCTACTTCGGCGCAAACTCTTTATCAATAGAGATTTTTGATCCGACAGTAATTGAAGTTGATACATCTATTTCAGATGGTCTAAGGTACACTTAGAAGTAGGATGAATTACTTAAGTATCTTATAGTTCAAATTACATTTCTTTTACAGAGACCAGCATCTCTGCAACACAGTTGATCACGTCTATTTTTCATAACTACGAGACGCACTCTTACAGTTAACTTGCAGATTTAGAGTAGTAAAATAGAAGGGCTGCTTTGAAACTCATTAGTGTCTCTTCTACATCTGATCGTCCTGGAATTCATCAGAATATCGATAGTACTCTATCGGAAGCAAAACACTACTGTAAAAATAGAGCAGCCCTACATTCCTTGTGGGTCTGGTTCCAAAAATGTTTTTCGTACACCTCTGAAAAATCTTTTCAAAATATTTCAGATTTTGTAGCTTGTGCGGATCTGGAATTCTAGTCTCCACTCATGATAGTATTGTATATGATTACCAAATGGGAGGCGTTTCTGTAGAAATCTAGACAATTGGCTGAGAAATGCACCATTGTATGATACATATTGAGTAGTTTTCTTGAGTAAAGAAAAGTACTTGGTTTTAGAGTAATCATAAAATTTTGTCCAAATTGTATCAACACAGAATATTTATTTTAGCGTAAAATGTTGGGTAACTATATTTTAGTCTGTTTAGTAATACAGATTACAGTTTTTGGTGCGCAGAGAATACAAACAGTTCAAGACGGCCTTCTGTAGGGCAGTTATCAACAATCAGTAGGATTTCTAACTCATTTGTCAGAGCATATAAATTTGTGAGGACCTTCTGGGATATATTACCACAGAAAAGTTCTAGAAATACTTAGCTAGCTAATACTACCAGGATACAAATCGCACAGCCACACCAGCTCCATCTTATATAGAGGCTGGGCTTGCAGTTTTCCTCTTCTAGGGGCAATATCAAAAAGACATCTATTTTTGAGAATAGACATTTATTCTTTCAATCAAGCCATCATCTACTTTTCAAGTTTCTACAAGGGAAGGAGAGTGAGAGAGAGAGGAAAAGGAAGTGTTCCACTCCAGTGTGTTTGCCAAAGAGTGAGTGATTAGTGAAATGTTAAGTTACTCTCGTTTAGCTGTTGTAGTGTTTCTCCTTTATCAAGAGGTTTGATCATGCGTGATTTCATATATATTATCTACTAATCATGATTTCTATTTCATATCACACCTTATCTTCACTTTTCTTTTTCACCCTTTTTTGTGTAAAACCAACTTCTAAGATAAATTGGTGTATAATGTCCATTTCAACTGATGCCACGATTATTATTATTGCTGTTGATGCCGTTATTATCACTCTTGCTTTTTTTATTATCATTGTTGGGGAATTTTTTTGTCTACTTTTGTATTTTCTTATGACTGTTGTTTGTCCATGGCAATCGCAGCTGATGTTTTTTTCTTTTTTTTTTTTGCTAGTATTACTGGTGCAGGTCTTTCCAAAAGTTCATGGTTTGCAGAATACTACTTAGAAAATAACTGCTTCGGGATCACTTTCTGACACATATTGTGTGGGAGGCGGGATGTGATGTTTGCCAGGAAAATATTCGGCACTTTTTGACTGTCTAAAATATAAACAACTGATGGCGAAAAGTTTTGATATATCGATATTTTTACTTGTATATAAAGTTTTGGATAACATTCCGTTTGAAATATTTACATGTGTTCGACATGACCTCTTGGGAATTAATAGGATCGTCTGTTTTCTTCAGTCTCTGTAACAGTAATATAGACAAATCCTGCCATCTGATTGACAAATGAATGAGAACCGCACGCACACAGACAGCGCTCGAAGCGTAAACAATATTTTCAAATGCAAGATGTAAAAATAAATGTTTGTAAAACACCATGAATAGCCAAAGTATGCATGCATTAATTGAATAATATGATTTCCGAAAGTTATTGAAAATCTGTGGCGGGTCTAGAGAGAGAATGGGGTAAGGAGTACGAGTTTAGACAATATTTTCAGGAGGTGGAATATTAACATGGTTCCATTCATGTAGCAGTTTTCTCACACGTATCCGAGTTTTGTACATATTTCTGTATGTTTTGCTCATAGAAAGATTGATTGCCTTAAGTATATTTACTCGGATGCTGCCTCACCCAACAATTATTTTACATACTTCAACGCCATCCTGCTATTCGTTTTCTACTTCTCTTTATAATAAGGCTATGAATTGTGCATATAAAGTAATTAGCATAAAAATAGATAAACGAGATGGACACGTTTTAAAATCACTTCTATTGGTTTAACGCTTAATATGTAAGGAAAAGCACTTGATGTTTCCGATGCTTGTCGTTTATCAGCAATAGTGGAAAACGAGAATGAATGGGAAAACTAGAGGAGAATGAAAGTTGGTAGAAAAGAAAGGAAAATGTTTAGGGACCAGGTGAAAATGTAGTTCTTGGGAGGAGTTAGGCAGAGATGACTGGGTGGGGACGTATGTGCATTTACAGAAGATGAATATAGAAAACGAGTGTGCGTATAATAGCTGCATATGATTTTCTTGGGGTGTGTGTGTGTGGTATCCAAGTGTGGAAGTAAAGCCGTGTTGGATAGTAGTTGTGTGGGAGAATGGTGCGTACGTTTCATCGTATTGTGAGAGAAATACGAAGGGGAAGTGGAAACGAAGGTAGGAAAAACACTGAAGTGAATAGTATAAATAGTGAGAAAAGTATCTTAATATATATTATAGGCTGAAAATTAAATAAAATGATAGCACTGGTGATAATCAAGAAGTTATGTAGTAGCTACGATTCCCCAAAATGACATAAAAGAAAAATATACAGTTAAAAGCTGAAGAAATAATATTGTAAATATATGACGATGACAAGAAGAAAAAGGAAATACGACTGAAAGTTATGATTTGAAGAGCATTTTTCATAAAATATATATATATATATATATATATATATATATACAGATGAAGAGAGAGTTCAGAAGCACAGTGGCGGCGAATTTTAAAGGTGAAGCGAGGCGAAACCGTAACCCCAGTAGTAAATTCCCGCAGTGAAAAATACAAGGAAGGAAAGCTGAGGTGAATCTAAAGATCGTGTAGAAAATTCAAAGAAAAGTAGACTACGGAAAATGCAAAGGTGCAAAATGGGTGCGACCCAGGTTTTGCTTTAAAATTTATTTGGAACTGAAAGGTAGATTTGTTGGCTGAGTGTGGGCAGATAATGTAAGCTTACATAATAATATGAATGACTGGTGTGTTAAAGTGCGTGTGTGCATATACTTGTATTGCTGTGCGCGAGCGCGTGTTTTATGCTTCTGCGAGCGTGTATTTGTATGTTTCTGTTTACGTATATGTGTGCGTGCATGTTTTTATCGCTGTACGCGCGCGCGCGCGTGTGTTTGTGTTTGCGCACATACGCTTGTATATCAAAGCCGACAAAAGAGTCAGGACTTGAAAGCTGACTGCTGGAGTCAGAGCAAGCAGGATCAGTTGTCAGGCAAAGTGGAGTGGGTTGGTGGCAGGAAAATGTGTGAGACAGGAAGAATGTAAGTGTATGTGTATGCACTCTAGTACATGTGTAGTTCAATAACTTAGGTTAGAATAAGCTACAATGTAAGTAAAAGTTTATATGTTTTGTACGCGGGTCTCAATGTGCGTGGGTACAGTTTTCGATGTATGTTGGTATGTCCTTCTTCGTGACAGATTGTATAAGTGAACGTGTGCATGTGTGGATATTCAAAAGGTATGTGAGCATCATCTCTATAACTATTGTACAATGTTGCATTCTTTTTGCAAGGAAATTCTATGGTCGAATTATATTCCTAAAATATCTGAGGGAAAATGTATCACTAAAAGATAACAAAAAAAACCCCAGGAAATTTACTCTAATACAGATATATTATATGGTGTACAATATTCTATGAATATATCAAGTTCGTTTCACTGAATAACCAATAAGCCAAATAATATTGACTTCTGGCAAGACGATTGTATTCTTTGCGACAGAAACGTGTAAGGAACAACTCATGGAACAGCAGCTTGCACTGACATGAAAAATTGTAACCGATATCTGTGAATCTAAAATGTGAGTGTATATCCTCTGATCTTCAGTTTTGTATGGCTCGGCAAAATATATTTCAACCACACGCAACGAATCTCGTGGATAAGTGGCATCACTGGAAACAGAACAACTAGAATACGGCATCGGAAATATTCGTGACTGACTAATGCCAACGTGATGGAAAATCCCATCGGGGAAGAGAAACTTGAAAGGGCTTCTTCTTATCAGGATACATAAATTCATCTATCAGATATTACTTTTCCATAGTGCGAACGCTAACAAATAAGAAAGGAAACTCTTCACAAATTGCATTCGTATGTCTTCCATTTTCTTTACCTTCCAAAAAATCATTTGCCCTTTTCTCCCTCTTCTTTCGTTACGTTATCATAATGTATTTATTACACATTGTGAATGTCCGTATACTAAAAAGATTCAAGTATAGTGAAATAGATATAAACGAATATTGAGAACCATGCCATTGTATATGATTATTGAAATATCTCTAGTGGAGAGGATAAACATAAGCAGGAACAAAGAGAAATAAAAGCTAATAATATTGACTTGTAGTAAGGAGACTATCTCTTTTGAAATTGTTACAAATAATATACGATTAATGAAACAAGAGAGTGCAGTACCGATTTTTGTTTGGTTACTAGTTCCAAATACAAGTTATTCTGAATAAATGAATATTTCATGAAACATTAAAGTTAACGAAATGAACAGAGTGAAATATCCCTTTTCAGTATATACAATTGAATGTATAATTTATTCGATTCTCTTTACAGAATTCTCTAAAATTATTATGGAGCGAAATTAAAAGTGAAAGAATAAAAATAAATCATAGAGTCAAGATAGACACAGAATAATATTAATACAAATATTTAGTACAATAATTAAGGCAAAAGAAGTAACAGGAAATGGACGAAAATAACAACTGAATCAATTTAACCCCACCGCAAAAAAAAAAGGACGCACAATTCATAATAAATATATATCAGGGAGACCAAATGATGAAAGATAGAATGAAATACAAGAACGTTTGGAAGAAAAAGAATAGAAAATTATAAGCTACTCAAGTAAATATCAAATATTTAAATAACACATTGACAAACTAACACAGAAAGGAGAGACAGATGAAAAGAAAATAAACAAAAGGAAAAAACCAGGAAATTAATTGAACGTAAGTAATTACTTAAATTATGGTATACGCAATTCAATGAATGGAATCAATATGAATATTAAGTAAATCAAAGTTACCGAATGACAATAACTGTATTAATAAAAGAATTAAAAGAGAGAATAACTGAGGCTCGAATGTAAGAAAAAGAAAAAAAACTGAATAATGAATGATGCGTGCGAAGAATAGTGAATATGAAATATTCTCAACAATGAATGGTGATAAGAAACAATTTCTTCTTTCCGACATCATGAAAGCTGCAAGAAAATGCTATTAATAATAAAAAAAAATCCTCCAGGCGCTACTAGCGATCCTCTAATTTCATCATCTTACTTTCTTTTATGTGGACGCTGATAATAAAGAAACTATTCAAAATGTTTAGTAATGATATTCGGTGATTATCTCATAGAAAAAGAAAACGACAAGGAAATATTGTTCAATGATATTTTGAGGAATGATCCACCGACACATATATCACTAAGTACAATAATGAAGAAATTTCATAACCTCAGTAAGGAGTCGTTAAACGGCTATGATAGAGGCGAGAAATGGAAACTGAACAGTAATAGATTAAGTATTGGAATTATACACGCATGTATATCACACGAATATGCATATATAAATAGATACACACACACACATGTATATGTACGTACAGCAATATCTATATATATATGTATATATGTATATTTATATATATATATAAGTATTTATATGTATGTATATATATATATATATATATATATATATATATATATATATATATATATATATATATATATATATATATATATATATGCGTACTAGGAAACAAATGTACGTTCTTATAATATAAAATATTGTTCTGTGTTGATCGCATTTGATTCTTAGTCTGGCCGAACACTTAAAGGAAGTCTATGCAAACAGAACAAGAACAACAACTTCAACAAGTAATCGTGAACCATAAACATATACGCACATACACACAAACACACACACATATCTATATGAGTATGTGTGCGCGCGTGTAGAAAACTAAGTTATTTTATTCCACACGGGTAGAAATGTAGGAAAAATAGAAGTTGAAATTGCACTGAGAATAGTTAAAATATTGTTTAATAATATATTTAAAGCTTTAAATTGTTTCACAGTTCACACTGATTTTCCAAAAGTTCGAATAGGAAGACGTGGCTTGTGTTGCAGCTGTCTTGCTTCTGACTAGACTTTGAAACTTGTGCGACAAAAACCACGTCTTTTTACTTAAACTTTTTGAAAATCAGTGTGAAATGTGAAAGGGGTTACAGCTTTGAACATATTAATAAAAAATATTTTAACTATTCTCAGTGCATTTTCAACTTCCAGGTTTCCCCTCTCGTTCTCTCTCTCTCTCTCTCTCTCTCTCTCTCTCTCTCTCTCTCTCTCTCTCTCTCTATATATATATATATATATATATATATATATATATATATATATATATATGTGTGTGTGTGTGTGTGTGTGTATATGTGTGTGGAGGCGCAATGGTCCTGTGGTTAGGACAGCGGACTCGCGGTCGAAAGGTCGCAGTTTCGGTTCCTAGACCGGGTGTTGTAAGTTTTCATTGAGCGAAAACACTTAAAGCTACACGAGGCTCCGACAGGGGCTGGTGGCGATCTTTGCTGTATTCTTTGACCACAACTTTCCCTCACTCTTTTTTTCTGTTGTACCCGTAATTGATAGGGCCAGCCTTGTCACACTCTTTGTCACGCTGAATCTCAGCAAGAACTACGTTAAGGGTGCCCGTGTCTGTGAAGTGCTCAGCCACTTGCACCTTAATTTCACGAGCAAGCTGTTCCTTTGATTGGATCAACTGGAACCATCGTCGTCGTAACCGTACTAATATATATATATATATATATATATATATATATATATATATATATATATATATATATATATATGTATTACAAATTAAAAGGGTAAAGGTTTATCAATTTATTAATTTATTAATAAATCAACAATTAATAATTTTTACCAAGCCCTTCGGTATGAAAGCACCATTAAGATCCCTTAATTATGTTTATATATATATATATATATATATATATCTATATATATATATATATATATAAGATGTTAGGAATAGGTATAGGAAACAAAATAATGGTAGTGAGATGATAAGTAAAGCCAAGAATTCACGTTCTAGAATAAAGGAAGTAATATCGTCCCCCACACCACTTTTTCTCTTAGAATAAGACATTTTCCCAAGGCTTCTTAGGATTCTGGAGGAGAACTTCCCAACGGGTCATAAATACTAGAGCATTTGCAATAAGTCTTCTATCAAGTTCTCTTACTCAGCAACGTCAAATTTGTCCTTTATTATTGCATCTATAAATAGGAGCAAGTTAAATGGGGAAGTGCACTGGAGAGGTTCTTCTGATGGAAACCCCGGTTCTGGGCAGTTAAGTTCTGAAACGCCTAAGGTTAGTGATGCCAACATTTTGCTCTCACCAGGTGTATCGAGCCCCAGTAATAAGAGATGTGAAGACTGAATATGGGAAACCTGACAAGTACTGTTAGCAGTAGAAATAAGGTTAGGGATGGCCCTGAGAAAGTGTAATTGTCGAAACCTTGGATCATCTCCCCTTGATGGGTTTTGTCTAATTACTAATGCAATTTATAAATGCGTTGTTAAGGATGAGGATAATTTAAATAAGTTTTATATAGGTAGTACAGTAATTTTTAAGGCTAGGTATAAGGCTTACATGAGCTCATTTTCAAATGAAAAATACTGTAGCTCTACCACACTCGCATCTTATAAACATGATCTAAAGAGAAATAATAAGAGTTATTCTCTTGAATGGTCCGTTATTTCCAGAGCCCCTTACTTCAGAGTAAATATAAATAAGTGTAAGTTTTGTGTAAAAGAATTCCTTGTCATCCTTAAGTCTTTTGGGCCAAAAAGTTTGAATATATTTACTGAGGTGTTCCCTTTTTGCAGCCAAATGTTTTCGTCCACCTTTTTGAAAGTGTATCGAAATAAAATGTAATAAAATTGATTAGCGTTACGGAGTTTTGAAACGGGCGAGGTTGAATTTCAGTTAACTACAGCCACCTGAGTGTTTAGCAACAGACGTGTTTTTTTTTTGTTTTTTTTTAAAGAAAATTTGGATGGTCCGCTGATGGGTTTTTCTTTTAAATTATATAAGCTTTTAATAACAGTATAAGATTTTTATAAAACAAGTTTGATCTGTGCGTGTTTCCTGTTTCCTGTTTATCCTGATGAGGTGTTCATCGCTGTGATGCACTCTAATGTAAATAAACTGCGGTGGTGAGCTCCCGAAATTGCCATAGACATATTTGAATGTTGAATTTTACCTGTGAAGTCTGCTTATTATGAACTCTTGGACGTACTTGTGTGAGGGGAGTAAAAGTCTTTTTTCAAGATGTATGTGAATTTGACCTGTGGAAGTCTGTTTACGGATGAAATTTGGACGTACGTGTATGAGGAAAGTAAAAGACTTTTTCAAATATATATTTTTTTAATTTAAAATATAAGTGTTAATATTTTAATCGTCTGATAAAACTTTTTTTAGGCGTTGGACATTTATCTTATTGTGTTTTATTTTTACCTTTACTTATTTCATATTTCTCTATCAGGTTTTTTAGTAGATTTTGAATTTTTAGCCGTTTATATTTAACCTTTTGATAGGCCATTCTATTTGTATTTTATTCGATTATATATTTCTAGCTTTTGCCATTTCATGTATAAGTATTATTTTTATGTGTTTGGCAACCATGGTGATTTTTATATATGATAAAATATTTGAGCGGTGGTGTTGTATATAATCTCGTTGACCCAAATTTAATGTTTTTTCTATATCCAATGCTTTTATGTGTGTGTGTGTGTGTGTGTGTGTGTGTGTGTGTGTGTGTGTGTGTGTGTGTGTGTGTGTGTGTGCGTGCGTGTGTGTGTGTGTGCGCGTGCGTGTGTAGGTTATGAGAGGTAATGATGTCAATACGACCCAAGGTGTCAGCATTACCTGACACTTTGGGTCGTATTGACAGACCATAGTTAAGCTCCAGGTTCGGTGAATATGCGAATAAGGAGTACAAGGGAGGTGGTATATCAGCATGACTATATATAAAAAATATTCTTTACAAAATGAGATAAAAATCCAAGGCTGTGAAAGATTTTAGAACATTTATAAATAGAAGGTCTTAAAGGTCTTTCCGGGATATTTTATATATCACATCATCGGAGACGGTGTGAGGAAATTTCAAGAAAACCCTCGATTCACTAGCACTGTGGATAAGCTCTATACTTGGAATGACCGATACTATTCAAATACTATTGGAACTTACTCACAAGTTATTGGAATGTTATATGTATAGCATTCTGCCTAAATAATGGATCTACAGATGTAATATCCCTGCATATCTCACATCTATTTTCATTCTTCCACTTCACTCTCTATTTCATATCTTATCTAAATTAACTATTGCTTAACCAATTTCTCACACCGTCTCCGATGAAGGGATATAATAAATATCCTGGAAACAGCTGTAAGACCTTCTATTTATAAGTGTTCTAAAATCTTTCACAGCCTTGGATTTTTATCTCATTCTGAAAAAAAAAACATTTATATATATATATATATATATATATATATATATATATATATATATATATATATATATATATATATATATATATATATATATGGTGTCGCGTGGCCAAAAATTACCGTGAATTTTTTTAGAGACACTTTCAAATTTATCAGAATATTGAGGCTGAAGATTGGAATAGTGAAATTTCCATTCACTTAACCATGAAACGATTCGTATCCAATTAACTAAAGGCTTGGTTTGTTTACGCTTTTCCCTCCGGTTTTTTGTTCTATGTGTGCCATAAATATCGCCATCCATTTTAGAGAAAATTTGTAGTTTGGAATCAGTAGTTCTTTGACTGCTATTTCTAAATTTTCAGTATGTTGGAGAAGCAACTCAATTGCTAATCCCTGTATATTTATAATGATAAATAGTTTTACCGATATAGGTTTTTTTCATACTGAACTACTTGGCAGAATTGTTAATTATTAATTCTATTATTAATTGACGATTTTCTGCCCTTATTCTTGTATATTTTATATTTGATATCTCTAAGTTAGATGGCTAAACCGTAACCAGTTCGACACGGGACTTTTTTTCATACGGGACTATTTGTGACGCACATGGAATAGATTTCTTTGAGGTGAGGTGCCTGAACTCGCTAGCCGATGAATTCGTAAGTGCCTTTCTTATCGTTGATTTTTGGTGTCGCATGGCCAAAAATTACCGTGAATTTTTTTAGAGACACTTTCAAATTTATCAGAATATTGAGGCTGAAGATTGGAATAGTGAAATTTCCATTCACTTAACCATGAAACGATTCGTATCCAATTAACTAAAGGCTTGGTTTGTTTACGCTTTTCCCTCCGGTTTTTTGTTCTATGTGTGCCATAAATATCGCCATCCATTTTAGAGAAAATTTGTAGTTTGGAATCAGTAGTTCTTTGACTGCTATTTCTAAATGTTCAGCATGTTGGAGAAGCAACTCAATTGCTAATCCCTGTATATTTATAATGATAAATAGTTTTACCGATATAGGTTTTTTTCATACTGAACTACTTGGCAGAATTGTTAATTATTAATTCTATTATTAATTGAGGATTCTCTGCCCTTATTCTTGTATATATATATATATATATATATATATATATATATATATATATATATATATATATATATGTATATATATATATATATATATATATATATATATATATATATATATATATATATATATATATATATATATATATATATATATACAGATATGCCAACACATACGTACAATATACTTTCAGGCATACCGATATATATATATATATCTGTAAAAATATGTGACACTTATTCAGTAGCCATGATAAAACTCCGAGTTTCGGATGTCAGGGTGGGAGCCCACGCTAACATCTCTTCAGTTATCCAGCCAATCGAAAGTTCCTGTGAAAAATTACCGTTAAAAACAAAGGGAAATTACTGTGTAGTGATAAGGTCAAAACGCTTGTAAAACTGCGTATATGATCGCATGCACGCATATATCCATATACGAAAGCACATATCTCTATATACGCACGCATATATCTACATACGCACGCATCCACGCGCACACTCACAAGCGCGCACATATAAAGTTCCTTGTACATGCCTATAGGCGTACAGGAAAAAACATATATATGTATATATATGTATGTAAATATAATTTGAGATATGTATATATGTGTGTATGTAGCGAACCTGCATATGTGTGAGAGTTGTATACTGATATTGGAATACAAGAAATCCTTGAAAATTGGTAAACGGAATGCGCAGAATGGAGAAAGTATATAAAACGTACTACTGAATGTAAGAAATCAGAAATAATACCTGCAGTAAGACAGGAAAGATAGAAATCAATGGATGGATAAAAGTCGAAAATATATTAAGTATTATTTGCTTGTAAAAGAAAGAAAAACAAATCTTAAGATAAAAGATTTATAAATGAATAAAACTATAGGAATGCGAAAAACCTGAAATCGATAGCATCTTAATTGGCAAAAGTTAAATTTACCGGTTTTGATCTTCCAAAAATACGTTATTTTTTATAACCTGATGACAATTCTATGAATTCACATCAGTAGTATTTTACAGTGATAAAATTTTTCATAATTTGAAATACTTTTTATTGTAGTTAATAGTGGAAGTTACATATCACAAAATGTAAACGGAAACCTACACATTCCTCCATTTTTATTGATTATATCTGAAGAGCTAGACATATAGTTTTCGCTCAAACAAACAATTGGCTACATATGTGTCATAAATTTACATTCCGCGTAATAATGACGTTTTAGAGTAATGATTTCTCGCAAGAAGATAAAGTGTTCAATCAATCGAATGAAATCAGATGCAATGCTTGTTTTATATATATTTTTTATCAGCGCCAATAGCAGAAAAGTTAATGGTAGTTAGTCTTCATTTCATATTTGAAGGATATATTATATTCAGTAAACCATTTTGTCCAATTCTTTGCCATACACGACGTTCTTTTTACTCTGAAGTTAATAATACAATAGAACCATAAACACTTGCATAATCGACCATGCCTTATCTTAAACGGAAAGCGCAGTTTAATCATTAAAAGTTAGACAACGGTCAAGAAAAGTGTTACGTTAAGAAATATCAAAGGAAACCATTAATACCTTGAGAGTTAAAATGAACGGTATACATGGCATATTAAATATAATACATAAGTAAAAAGAGCAACGTGAAGTGATTGTATCTTTTTAAAAATCTATCATGAGGTAGAACAATTTTTATAATGACTTGTAGTAAAAAGTAGAGAGCGTGTCGATCAAGACTTAAGGCATATAGAAATGATTCTGTGTGCCCATAAAGAAATATGACTATTTGATGTGAGCTTCCACGTAAAGACAACTAATATACTCTCTGATAATCGCATAGTAATACATATGATGATGAGATAAAAGTACACGGGCATAAATAGTTATTGTGACATACGTTTCAGTATTCTCCAACATATGTCACACTATAAATGCATCCATTGAACAACTTATAGGGCAGGCGTGGATTTTTGTTGATTGTCTGACGTGAAGTGTGTTCCATGATTGCCCTATAAGCTGCACCTTTTGGTTGCAGCTGTAGAGTGGCGAATACTGAAACATAGACAATTGAATTAAGTTATGCCCATGTTCTGTTCTATTACTATTGGTGTGCTCTTTATATTCTATCATAGCCCACCATCATATATAGAGGCCTTCTGATCAGCCCATTTAATCGTACCTACACACACGCACGGACTCAAGCACATACACACTCACGCAAGCACACACACACACACACACACACATATATATATATACATATATATATATATATATATATATATACATATATATATATATACATATATATATATATACATATATATACATACATATATATATATATATATATATATATATATATATATATATATATATATATATATATATATATGTATGTGTGTGTGTGTGTGTGTGTGTGTGTGTGTGTGTGTGTGTGTGTGTACATACATTTTAGCTCTTATTTCCCGCAATATAGGTGATTTTAACACACCAGTCACATTTAGTAATGATCATAATTCAACTTTTTGGTGCAACATTGCAACCTGCTGTTTACATTAATTTTGTGTATATGCATTAGCGAATCACTAACTTACCCACTCGTTTGGATGACGAAAACATATATACTAGTAGAGAAACAAGCCCAGCAATAGCCGAACACCGAGCTGGCTTAACCGATCTCGGTAAAGGGAATTGCGTGTACGTCTTAAGAATTCTTGGTCGGTAGTTTTGGGACAATTGTTAGTATATATGTTTTAATTCATATGCGTTACCTATAGCATTAGAGCATCTTAACTTTTATTTCTAGCAATGCAAGTGATATTCAACTCCCTAGTCACATTTAGCTTTAATCATAATTATCTTACATTTTGAAACGTTGCAACCTGCTGTTAACATTCATGAGTTGTTAATATAATTTCCATCCATATAAGATTTATTAATTTAACCATATGCCAATTAAGTAAAGCTGTATATGAAACGTTGGGACGTATTTGTGTTTCAGCAGAGTGTGTGAACATCATCAAGACTTTATGCTCAGATCACCATTGAGTGGATGATAAGAAATGCAGCATCTCAGAAGCAGATCCTTCCCCTACCATGGCACAGTAATCTGTATTATAGGTTTCAAACCGGCGACTTTGACATTGTCTCTTGTATCATCGTTATCTTCACTGCCATAGATAATGTCTCTAATATTATATTTCTTACTAGAGTTGTTTTTAACGATCTGATTTGTATTAGTCTTCCAATTTTATTAGTGCTACTGTCAATAGTTTCTCTTCTTATTATTTTACGTCTTTCTCTTCATCCTATTACATTCACGTATTTGTTATTAATATTATTTGAAGGTGGAGAGGGAATTGCCCTCCTCGTGTGACTTTCTTGAAAGGTGGATGAAAGTTGCGAAAATGGATTGAGTGGATCGTACCTCTTTAAGTGTTCATCTGTGAGTCGTTGAAAAGGGGTTGGAGAGGGTACTTGCCCTTGGTGTTCGAGATCTTGGACAGAGGGTTTCCTCGATTATTATCACTAAGGGCTATCCTGTATCAGGAGGGCTATATCTATATTATCCCCACTTTTTTGAAACCTTGTATACATTTGGGAAACGCTTCCGTTTGAATGATCACTATGGCGTGCTGCAATTAAGAGGAGCTGTAGGACATTTGAACAATTTCAACACGCAAAGATATAGCAAGCAATTCGAAAGCTGTAGCAACTGATTGGGGATTTTAAGGGAGGGTTAATGTGCCTTCAATGTAACTGCCAATATACTTATCAAAATTTGGATTAGTTAGTTATGAAAAATCATATGTGGGAGAATAAAATCAAGAGTCATACAGGAATATACTCCCTCCTAGACCAAAGCATGGCATGTATCTAATTTTAAAAAGGTTTGTATGTCGATCTGCCGAGGCCTGAAGGATCACATAAATGTTGACAAAAATATAGCTTCAGTCGCTATCCTGTCACAGGTTTGGCATATTTGCAAGAATATATACAAATGAAAAACTAGGCTCATGAAACATTTGCATTTACAAGGTATATCTTGACTCTAATAATTCTTTGAATTTTTAGCAGAAAGCAAAAATATTTTAAAGTGGTGTGGATCGGTCTATTACATCACCCGTAGTATGCGACTGATACACCAGATCACCGATCTCGAAAGGATGAAATCCAATATTGATCTCGGCGATATTGATCTCAAAATGGAAAGAGTCGGATTCAATGCAGCTCAGTATTTTGCCCAGCTAATAATAAAATATATAATTACATGCATATTTAACGCAGTGAGATATAATTTGCCCATGTGAACTGCTCATTGATAATACGAGACTATAGCATGTATCAATATCATGATTTATAGTGGAATGTCCTATTTGCAATTTACACATTGGAAACATTCTTTCATACTTGAACTGAATAACACTAACTTACGCAGATTCCTATTAATCAGATATATGATGCAAGGCTGTGCGTACGTGCGTTTGGCTTCGGACATGATACATTGCTAGTGGCATTGTACATCTAGTCGACATTTTATGACCAATGACAAATTCCTGTTGACTAGTTAACATTGTGAATTCCATAAATTGTCTTCTACGAAATGCCTGCCAAACAGAAGATTAGTTTGTTCTATTCAAAACAAAGATAATCTAATGATAAAGTAAGTTAAGGTTAGCAGAACATACAACGTATTTGAAACTTTCTGATATTACGACTGCAACATTAAAGCATTAAATTTCCTTTTGTAGATATTCGAATTTTGACATCATGTTTAAAGCAATGACAATGAGAATTTTTACTTTTCTCTTTTGAATACATTAAGGCAGTGCTGTAAAAATAACTGATGCTTTCTTCCACAAAGTAGCTGAAAGTGGGAAATATCTTAGAAGAGTTAGGTTTATTGAGTCAAATCGACATAATTTTCGTTATGAAGACGAGAATATATTCAATTTCTGTCCGTAGATTCGAAATTTAAACAAATCTTCACTCAAGAAATAACTCTCTAGAACAATTTTTTTGAATAAAGTTTAGGTTAAAATAACATTTACTAAGAAGTTTGTCGAAAATATCAAATTCTCCGAATATTTCATAGAGATTGGGATCTTAAAGCGAAATGCTAAAACACTGTTAAACTACAGATCCTCATCTCGTATTGTTTCTTAAAACTTGCACAGTTCTAGCTTTAAAATGCGTGGACATTCATCTTTGAGCTTCTCTGCATGTAATATCTTCTCTACCCTGAATAAGGAAACTCGTCTCATCCAATGTTAATTGCATCCATGCAACCACATATTGTGATGAGCTAAATCTACAAACATTATTACACTAATCTTCCCCCTCCCCCTTCACTTTTTTCTGTCATTTCTATTCTGTATAAGTTATACCTATTAATATATCTATATATTTATACACCTGAAAGTTTTCATCTTTTGCATTCTCTCGTTTATGATGTATACACACACGCACACACAAATACACACACACACACACACACACACACATACACACACAGACACACACACACACACACACACACACACACATATATATATATATATATATATATTGTGTGTGCGTGCGTGTGTGTGTATAAGTAAATTTCAAAATGTTTAAGAGCGACACATAATCCTAACGGATACCCTGTTCGCTCTTATCGGATATCAATGCTGGATAACCACATTGAATATAGATAAACTCCACTTAGTTAAAATGTATTATACTCGGTTAATCATCACTTGGTAAATTCAGTTGTCCTTATAAGGTTTCAATTGTGGCTGTAGGTAAAAATCATGAAATTAAGATCAGAAGAGAGATTTGCATATCCAAATTTTCTTTTACAGTTAATCACATCTTTCTTCGTCAAAACCTTCGCACGTTTCCGCTGCAAGACGTAGGAACTTTTTAATGTGCATCTTTGTGTTAATTATCGATGTAACTTCATCAAGGTCTACTTTAACAGTTGGTCGAATATCATCTGTAGAGAGTATGAGCTTAACCAAAATTATTCTTTAATTTGGTAATACTGCTACTGAAAATAGTCATATATTTCGTGAGCATTATATTACATTGGCTAATGTGGACTTTATTGATATCTTTTGTCTTAAAGTATGTCAATGCTCAAGAATTATCTTATGGTTCGTAATTCATATTCTACCTTAACATTCCACCCAGATGGAATAGTATTCTTATTTTTTTCAAATGTGGACGTATATCAATTATGATGTATTGCTATAGAGTTGCTCCCAACAAATAATTTAAATTCATATAATAATAATAATAATAATAATTATAATAATAATAATAATAATAATAATAATAATAATAATCATAATAATAATAATAATCATAATAATAATAATAATAATAATAATGATAATAATAATAATAATCATAATAATAATAATAATAATAATAATAATGATAATAATGATAACGATCACCTTTAACTGAATTGCTAAATAGAACTGGATGAGGTTACAAATGCTACGGGAAAACAGTCAGTCACCTTTTATACATGTATGACCTAAAATTATACGCTAAAAATGACAAAGAGCTAGAAACACTACTACAGACAGTACATGGCTTTACCAAGGAAATAGATATGAAATTCGGATTAGAAAAATGTGCCAAAGCAACCCTGAAAAGAGGAAAATTAGTTAAAAGTGGCAATATAACACTAGATAACGCCAATGAAATAAGAGAACTAGACGAAAGCCAACCATACAAATATTTAGGAGTCAATGAACTAGATAGAATACAACACACACAAATGAAAGAAAAAAATAAAGAAAGAGTATTATAGACGAGTTAGATCAATACTAAAAACAGAGCTCAATGCTAAAAACAAGATAATGGGTATCAACACTTTAACGGTCTCAGTTATAAGCTACAGCTACAACATCCTTAACTGGACACTAAACGAACTATCTAAAATAGACAGGAAAACAAGATAAATAATGACAGGATATAGGATGCACCACCCAAAATCTGACATAGAAAGGCTATATATACAACGCACAGAAGGTGGCAGGGGTCTTATACAGCTGGAAAACTATTATAAAATAACCACTATAGGACTGCAAAAATACCTACTCCAGAAGCATGGAAAACTAATACAAATAGCCACAAAACACGAGCAAAACAAAAAACTGTTGTCAGTATTTAAGAAAGCTGACAAATACAAACAAGAAATCAATCTACCTAACAAATACGAAGAAGAAACAACAAAAGCTATAAAACAAATGAAATCCAAACTAAAACTAGAACAGCAACGGATCATGATAAAACGATGGCAAGAAAAGCCCCTACATGGTAAATACTGGACTAAACTAAATGCAAAAGAAATAGACAGAGAAAAATTCCAGCAATGGTTGAGAAGCTCAGGACTCAAAGCAGAGATTGAAGGATTTTTAATTGCTGCACAAGACCAAAGCCTCCCAACCAGAAATTACCAAAAACATATAAGGAAAAGAAACATAACAAGTAACTGTAGAATATGTGGAGATGGACAAGAAACAATAAATCATATTATATCTGGCTGCCAAGTCCTGGCTAAGAAGGAATATATTCACAGACACGACAGAGCTGGGACCTATATACACTGGAAGCTATGCCAACACTATGGAATAACAACAGAAAAAAGATGGTATAAGCACACGCCAGAAAAGGTCACAGAAAACGAGAAAGCAACCATACTCCGGGATATGCCAATACACACAGATAGAGAAATTAAGGCAAATAGACCAGATATAGTTGTCAAAGGTCATGAAGAAAAAAAGTGATTTCTAATTGATGTATCAATACCAGGAGATGACACCGTTTCTCTAAAAGAAATGGAAAAACTTTCAAAATACAAAGACATGGAAATAGAGGTAACTCGAATGTTGAATCTAAAAACAGAAACAATTCCTATCATAATAGGTGCCTTAGGTATAATAAAAACATATTCAGACAAATACATAACAAAAACACCAGGACTTACAAATATATATAACATACAGAAAATTGCACTACTGAACACTGCACACATACTACGCAAAACACTTTCAATATAGTAACCATAAGATAACCACAGCAAACCACAGCACATACCCAAGGCGCACAGAGCTGCCCTCGGTAGTGAAGTGAAAGCACGTTATAAAAATAAAACTACTGAACAATAATAATAATAAAATAATAATGATGATGATGATGATGATGATGATGATGATGATGATAACTCTACGGTAAAACAATCATCCACCATTTATGTATGGATGATCTATGATAAACAGCTGGAAACGTTACTGCAGAGAGTACAATGATTTACCAAAGTAATAAATATGAAATTTGGCTGAGGAAAATGTGCCAAATCAACCTTGAAAGGAGAAAAACAAGTTATGAATAGCAAATGATATAAGATAATTAGATCAAAGCCAGACATACCAATACTTACGAATGAATGAACTAGATATGATACAATGCACACAAATCAAAGAATATGTGAAGATAGAGAAGAAACAATAAATCATTTTGTCATTGGCTGCCCAGTCTTGGCTAAGAAGGAATATGTTCACAGACACGACGGACTTCGGTCCTATATACACTGCAAGTTATGCCAACACTATGGAATAACAAAAGAGAAAGGATAGTATAGGCACACGCCAGAGAAGGTCACAGGAAATGAGAAAGCAACAATACCCTGGTTGTAACCATAAACAGATAGAGAAATTAAGACCAATATGCCGGACATAGTTTTCAGAGATCACCAAGAAAATAAAATGCAACAATACCAAAAGATGACAATGTCTCTCTCTAAATGAAACGGAAAAACTTTCAAAAAAAAAAAACCTGATGGCATGCACTACTTTCTCACTCAATAACAACAACAACAACAACAACAACAACAACAACAACAACAACAATAACAATAATGTTTCTCAAAAAGAAACGGAGAAATTTTCAAAATACAAAAATTTGTGGAAATAGAGGTAAATCGAAAGAAAAAAAACACACACACATAAATACAAGCAATCCTAACAATCTCAACAAACACTCACAGACACACACATACATGCATACATACACACACACAAGCACGCACACGCACACACAATAACGCACACCACTCCGACAAATACAAGACACATAGACACACTTACACAAACACACACTGCACAAACAATACAAATAAAACACCCACAATAATACTCCTAAACATATGCACGCGCCACACAGAAACAATAGCATACACACACGCATTCACACGGACACACACACACACTTCGCCACAACCGATATAGCACACACACATATCCACACACACCCGAAAACTACATAAACCACACCCACATGTACACACATGTACACAAACGAATACTCAGTAAAAAAATATGCAAAGTACGTACACGCACGCACATATACACCACTCGAATAAATATCACACACGTGGACACACACAGAACCCCTGGCAAATAAAACACACACACATACATTTGCACCCTCACACACATATGGATGCACACAAACACCACCCGGACAATTATAACACTAGAAACCTACACAGACAGAGACACACACATACTCACGTACACACACATAACATGCCCACCAACACAACACACACAAGCATACACACGCACGCACACTCACACACATGCACTCACACGAACAAGCATATACACGAACAAGCACATACAGACAAACACATACACACACAGCACCCTGACAAACACAAATCGCACACATATACAGACACAAACGCACACAGAAATACGCGCACAACCCTGCTTAATATAACACAGACACATACACTGACCCTTATACGCCCCACACTGAACTCTAAGTCCAGTAAAAAAAAAAAAAAACACACACACGAACACAAGCACATGTATATATACACACATAGAAACTTCACAGACACACACGCACAAATTCACACCATCTTGAACTCTAAGACCACTCCCAAAACCACTGAACCATGACAGACTAGCCCAGCAAAAAAACAATCCTTTTCATTCCACAATGCCCCCCCCCCAACAACCAGCCGCCCACACTATTTTTAAAAGTTGCAAACATCCCTTAGACACACATTACAAGACAGACGATGAAGGAAGGTAAGGTTGGTCAGTCCCCTAAAATTCTGTATAAATACTTAAATATGATCCTTTCTGTATATACGCTTCTATACAATCATGATTTTTGATGAACTAAAAAATTGTAAATTCATTTTACTACCTCTTTTGAACACTTTCATGTAAATTATTTAAACCAAAAGCCCGTCTTAGCATTTTCTTATCATTGTCAAAAATTCTATTTTTTAAAACACACACACACACACACGCACACACACACACGCGCACACAAACACACACACACACACACACACACACATATATACATATATATATATAAACAATATATGAGTATATGCATATATATGTACATGTATCTATATAACTTCATCCACATGTACATATAGATACATAACTTGGAATCACCAAGCTCGCACGTACTTCTTTGCCCCTCTTGTACGTGCTTCACAGTGTACAAGACATACACACTTCACGTCTGACTGTACAGCCTTTTTGTTTCTTTATTTCACCGTTTCGTTTTCCTGTCTTGTTTTCCGTCCGCCACTACCCTCCACGAAAACAATTTAATTTGTGTTCGTGGGAAGAACCATTTTAACGATGCGTACTGCCTTAATTCTTCGAAACGCCGGGGTTTTAATGGTGGCAGCTGATGAAGGGGATGTTTCTATGTGGCCTGCTTGTTTGCTGCGCCTTGTTTACCATTTTGTCCTTGTTCTTTTGCCACGTCATGTACCCAGTTATGTATCTATATGTACATGTAGATGAACGTATATACATACATGTACATATATATGCATATACTCATATATTGTTTATATATATATATATATATATATATATATATATATATATATATATATATATATATATATATATATATAATACAAAGAATATATATGCATATATACACACATATATGTACATACATCTACATGTGTATATAGATGCATATCAGGGTACAGGACGTTAGAACGATGAACTTTAGACAACGGAACGAACACATAGGAAAACGGATAGCCACTTGGAATAATTCCTTCGTCAGCTGCCTCTATTCTAACTAGACGTTTCGAAGATATATATATATATATATATAAAACGATAAACGTCGCCCTTTCAAAGACTAGCCAGTCTCATGGGCACGGTTTGCCGGTTTCTATGGCGTATGTGTTCCCCCCAGCTGGACGGGACGCCAGTCCATCGCAGCGTTACTCAAGAAACAGAAAGAAAGAGTGAGAGAAAGTTGGGGCAAATGAGTACAACAGGGGTCACCACCACCCCCTGCCGGAGCTTCGTGGACATTTGGTGTTTTCGCTCAATAAACACTCACAACGCCCGGTCTGAGAATCAAAACCGCAATCCACCGACCGCACCGCGAGTCCGCTGCCGTAACCACTGGGCTATTGTGCCTCCACACACACACACACACGCACAGACTCTTATATATATATATATATATATATATATATATATATATATATATATATATGAGAATGGTATATATGTGCGTATGTACGTACGTTCGTATATAGGTATTTATGGATGTATGGATGTATGGATGTATGCATGTGTGTATATATGTATGTATGCTTGTAATTATGTACGTATTTGTGTATGTATGTAATATTCTTCGATGCGCATTGCAGTCTCTTACGGTAATAATGCTGTCCGTAAAGATTGTCTGTTGGCTACTGACACTAAATGTATTAAGTAATACCATTTACTTAGTGAATCTCACCTAATTATTTCTGTAAATAGTTTATATATTATTTCGATACGAAATTTACTTCTACCTACTCACTCGAATCGCAATTAATATATTGTAAAACAATGACGGTGAGCCTGCAGAAACGTTAGCATGCCGGGCGAAATGCTTCGCCTTATTTTGTCTGTCTTTACGTTCTGAGTTCAAATCCCTCCGAGGTCGATTTTTTTATCGTTTCGGGGTCGATAAATTTAGTACCAATTGTGTACTGGGGTTTATCTAATCGACTGGCCCTCTTCCCCAAAAAATTTCGGGCCCTGTGCCTAGATTAGAAAAGAATATATTGTAAAAGAGCATAAATTTATATTTCTATCTTTCCACAATCGAAGTGCGGAAGAACTACACAAATAGATTCTCGTATCATTTCTGTAAATCCTACGTCTTGTTTTTTGTACTTTACTATTTTTAATAAGGGCGAATAATTGTGTGGAATTTTATTTTCTACTCCTCAATCGAAACTTCTCAAGTTTAGTACGTAATTATTTTAACAAATATCTGTAAAGCGTGAGTTTCCATAAACATGTGATACAACAAGAAGAGAAAGCGCAGTGCAGTTTTATAATGGAAGTTTTGAACCAGAATTCAATATATCTTGAAGTTTAAATCATATCCAAAACTGCTGTAGGCTCAGTGTATGTTTGTAAGTCTTCAACAAGTTCATAGCTTAATCTCCCAAAATACGACGCTAAAATCACACGGATATTCGAAAATCCAGAGACGTTATAGACGTATTCAATATGATTATTGCTTTCATATTTTGTGTGAATACGGAAAATATACCACCTATTGTATAATTGGTAGAAATGTGTTTTTATCTTCGAGAAATAATAGCATATACTTTCCACTTGGAAGGGAAATACAGGATTTCATGTCATGAGTTCGGGTCAGCTTGGGTCAGTGCAAATCATTTCTTGTCGTTATCAAGACTTGGAGTCGTTTCGCTGTAAGTTAGATTTTCTAACGACTGTGAATTTTAGATCTTTGTCACTCTTCACACTTACGGTCAGAAGGATGGATATCGCTGTAGCTTTGTAGTAGTTCCCCGACTCGTCCAATGTTTCATTTAACAGTTTGTATACTTGGAGTTTTTACACTGCAATTTTTATATGTTCCTCATCACACGACTGTAAGCTGGTGTCCATGGCTATTGAGGTCAAGGGGAAGAAGTGCTTCTGCTATTCCTAGAGTTTTTGCTGATGGAGCTTTTGAAGGGGTGTTTCTTCTCTTTTTGTTGTATTTTGTAGCTATTTTTTCCAGTTCTTCAAAGACGCTCCGATGCGGCAGTTACCAAATAATTGTAGCTACTAACGATCTTTCCTGCGCCTCATCATTATTTGTCCATGTGCCTTATAATGCAACAGGTCTTTCTTTTATAACTGAAGCCTCAAGTGTTTTTATGTCTACTCTCTGTAAGCTGAAATGTCAACGTCAAAGGAAACATGAAAGATGGAATAAAGGTAAGATTTAAACTTATTACTGTCGTCCTCATACCTGGGTGACAAACATAAAACAAATTAAGCAATACAACTATATAACTACATCATAAGATAAAGGGAAGTATTATTCAAACTTAGACAAATGCCATAACATAATTATGATCAAAAGCGATTCTTCTATGAAGGAAATAAAATTCATGATCTAATTCCAAGTAAAGCAACTGATGTAGCGTCATTTCATCAACCCTCTCACGAAATGCCTGCTACTTGTAATATTTTTCGTGTATTTGGAAGCAAAATATAACTTAGAAGTTAAGAAAGTTTTCGAAATGTAACCGTTAAAAATGTAAACCGTTAGAATCGTTAGTGAATGCTACGGGAGAGTAACGGAGGGTTTCTGTAAGGCAAGGACCGATTTTGTAAAAATAACAGAAGCGAGTTCTTTACAATGCCATCAATAATGTGAAAATAATTTGACAATACAAAACAAAGCCTAGAAATTGTGAAATTGAAAGCAACACTATTATGAAATAATTAGTAAAGAACTAGGCTCTTTGTTTTCACTTCAATCGGTTTCAATTTTCCACTGACATGTGCATCATATTAAATCTGAATACTAGAAAATGTAGGTGATTTATGCTGAGAATCAGTTTTCTCCATATACATTGCTACGAGCATTATACTGTACATTCACAACCAATTGAAAACTACGTTACATTGTCCGACTGGTTAAGATCTCTGAACTTTTCATGGCACTTAACGTGCTAACCATCTTCAGGACCGCCACAAAATATTGATAGTCGAAATTAAGGAAAGCTTTCGACTAATCTAAATGAATCAAGGCCCCATAGATGCGAAATTCTTTAGCAAATATTTCTATGATCTACCGCGTTTACAGCAGGTTTTTCTAGATAATTTTATTTGGTATGGTGAATGTCTGTAACTCACCTGAGTGAATATCAATGACAAGGGTCAACCTCTCAGTTAAGACCCTGTCAAAATTGTTTGTCTCTGCATTTAGCTGAATGTCGGGAGTTTCTCCCATTCTATTGTCCTTTGCAGTAGACATCTGCCAAGAGATATTCGAATAAGCCTGTCATATAAAACTAAATCTCGTCGGTCACACTATCCAGCTCAGGTGATTTCTCTCCCGTGTAATCACTTCCCTTATATCGCTAGTTCTTGTCAGGATTTCACAGAACTTTACCTGTTCACCGCATTCCAGCACATCTACGGCCCATTCTCTATTCGAAAGAGTTGCGCGAAGTGCTATTAAAAAGCGGAATATATCTACTTAGAAACAAATAATACGTTCTCCTGATCCGTTAAGGTGCTAATTGAGGATTTGCTGCCGCGTTAAATCACTGTCACTCGGGGCCAAACGGCTTTCATTTCCTCATTCCTGAGTGCATGTACCATAGCTTTGATAATACAAAACTTTTGCTTAGCATTGAAGAACATGGCTTCTCGAAGGTTAATAGCTGGCTATTTTTCTGCCACATTACTTTTTACTAAACCTAATCAAACAGCATATTTCACAGATAACAGCCATCAGTTTTTGACCATTTACTCCTCTCAAATCAATCTGGTTCTCCCATTTTGTCATTCTGCGAAATAGATATTCCGTTTCAAGTAATCAGGCCTCTAATTATGCAACCTATCTATGTCGACTTACAAGTCATAAATTTATTGGGATACACTTCGTGGCGCCATCTGTACTGTTGTTCACATTACGGACCACCAGCTTGCTGTCCTTCTCAAGGATGATCGACCGCATTCCGATGTCCAGAGAATCCTCCCCACACCAGAAAAAGTCAGGCCGAGTAAGAGATGCACAAAAAATTCAATCGATTCAGCAGTATACCAAGGCACACATAACGGATATCCTGATCGGATGTTAGATGATGATGATGAGGATGATTACTATTTCGTATGTCTCCCAATATCAGGTTAATAATATCAAATTTTTCTCGCATCGAATGCTTTAGTGCTGAAGGCATTTGTTTGTTTAATCTTTACTTTTTTCACGAAGGACATCAATTTCTTCTTAGTTTTTGTATGACTACAATAGTTGGAGTAACTGGGTGTCACTTGCTGATGTCGATTGTGCATCAATCTTTTAATATTGTGTTTATTCATTTTGTCGAGGTGGAAGATGACCCTCGCAGTGACGTTGTGGATTTGTCTGTGTTAGGTTTGTTGATAGAAAGTATTTAAGTGTTCTTCCGTCCTATACAATAGGCAACTCGACTTTTCTACACTTCACCGCATCACGCAGCCTCACTCCGTTGTCAGGTGGATATGAACTGACATCCCGGTTTGATTTGAATGAGGACCTTCACTGTGGTCCTCACCCTTCGTTTCACACCGAGGAATGTCTTATTGTCCTCTAAATTGTTTACGATTACCTTCGTTCGCATTGACTAATGTTTTGTATAAAACGAATCTTCAATTCTTTAGCATTGAGTTGTATTCTTAGGAATACAACTTCGAGCATTTCTACCAATTCATTATTTTTCTCTTATATAACATATTTTACGGTCTTCATTGTTAATCTTCCCATCTCCACTTGTAAGAATTCAGCATCTAATTATCATGATGTTCATTCCTATTGTTGTTGCTAAATTTCTGCTTCTTGTCTCTGAATAACTTATGTTGCTGATACTCACTTGTGCTTTGCGGATAATTATTATTCTTTCTTTGACTTGGCTTCAAACTTTTGTATTATCTCTTCTTTAGCAGTTTCTAACCCGTTGTGTCAGATGTTAGAATTTCCTGAAATTTCCATGATGTCTTTCAACGCCTCTGTCTTTTCACATACATTGTTTATTTTTACAAAATCTACACACAGAAGCTGTAAAATATATGAGACCTTTTATATTGTTTATATATTCCACTTCGATTATCAATGATTGCCTATCATTCATTTTCAGTGCCTCTCAAATGTATTAATTACATTCTCTATTTCTTCACTTATTTAAGCACTGGCGTAATCCACGTTCCTTTCTGGAATTACTTTCTACAAATGTCTCACCTCGCACTTTGTTACCCTTCTTTTGATATTTTTGTTCATACATTGGAGCTGTGTAATCATTTTCTTTATATTTAACTTGGGTGGACATTGTTTTCTCATTATTAGGTTTCATTGATATAGAAAACAATTTTCTGGTTATTAGAACATGTTATTCTGTGCTCACATTTAAATATTTCCATTTTGTATTCCATTTCGCCAGCTACACATCACTACTAAAATTCCATGACAATTTTCTTTTTATTTTGCCACCGTGTTCATCAAATATTTGGTCAGTTGCGAGGAATGTGCTTTTTGCTTTTCGGTCACCCTGAAATACAAGAACTTTCTAAGGGTGGATGAACTTCGAAGAGTCAACGGCCATCCAAATAATAACTCATTCACCATTCACCAGGTGCGGTGCACTGAATACTGGGGTTTTGTGTCCAGCGCAGGATAGCTCACTTAAACTTCTAAGGGGAGAATGGCGTCTCTGAGTCTTTTTAGACAAGTCCCACTAGAGATGGTGTCTCGATGAAAATACTGGTGGTTGTGACACCTTATCAACACTTTGCTTTGCATGAGAGTCATGAATAATAGAATTAACACAAACAACATCGCAAATAAGGACGGAACAACAGGTAACTGATTTTCGTCTGCCAGGTGCCTTGTGGTGAGAAGCACACGCCCGGTCATCATTATACGGTTTCTAGAACTAAATGGACTAAGACGATGAATATAGCTGTCATAGAATGTTATTTTTTGAGCAGATCCACTTATAATGAAGAGAGACACATAAGAGGATATAGAAAGAGGATACATACATATGAATGGAAAATCAGGGCTCAGATATTGCGGACCAGAAACTCTGTGACCAGGTAAGAGGAATAAGGAAGAAGAGATGGGTTACAGTACTAGAGTACGATGTGATTAGGAAGAGGGTGATGACTGAAAACACGGGAGTGAGGCAGAATTAGATACAGCGAATGTTGACGATGCTGCACTTAACTAGGAGAGGTATGTCTCAAGCCCTGAGTGTAGAGAAGAACTAAATAATAAAGACAAAGGAATGGTGGAAAAGATTACTAGTATCATTGAGTAAAACCTGGATACGGAAAGAAATGGATTCAGGAAAGTAAATAGTAATATGCTCAGTGGGTGAAACCTTAACGTGAATAAAATACTGAAAAAATGAAGACAAATAATATAATCGGGACGAATAGATTGATTAAAGCCTACATCATCTATATCTATATATATAAAAATGAGAATGTGTGTCTGTCTGTCTGTCTGTTTGTCTGTGTGTGTGAATCCCTAAAACTCGAGAACTACGCAACCAATTTCATTCAAATTTTACAGATGCCTTACTTTAGTCAAAAATTTGTTTTAACTTCTTGCAGAGTTCGAGCCCACGGCAACATAATATCTCCTCCACTATTTAAGTATTACGTGTCAAAAGTGAAACAAAAACACTCATGTCAAATACTTTCACTTTAAAAATGAAATTATTCCACTAACTGAAACAATCACATTTCGATACTGTAATGACAGATACTTTCAGAGTGAGAGAAAGAGAAAGAGAGAAAGACAGAGAGAGAGATGTATATGTATATATATAGATGTATATGTACACGTATATGTATATATATATATATATATATATATATATATATATATATATATATATATATAGATCTATATGCATACATGTATATGTATACATATGTGTAGATGTATATATATATATATAGAGATGTACATGTAATATGACACATATATACATATACATACATGCATACAGATATCTATACATATATACACCCATCACACACATACACATGGACACAAACACACACATTAGTCATTTGTTTTCTTATCCAAAACTACGTCAAAAGTACTGAATGGATCTTTATGAAATTTGGAAATTACATTCTATGCATAACGGCCATAACTCCCATGAAAATTCATATATTTTTGATGTTGATGAAATTTTAACCCGAACGTAAACAGATGGACATTATTTGTAATTCAACGGTACAACAGTCTAAGACTATCCTTTCAGATATACTTACATTGTGATTTCTGCAATGTTGTGCATAAATTGTCAAGTAAATGAGACACATCTTTGCCTCCACTGATTCACTTGCAAAGTGTTGAGTAAAATTATTTCGTTGCAGACCTCCTGTGAGTCTTTTTTATTATCACTGCGACACACATAGTCTCCAGTTGGTAACATTGATTTCAAGGCCTTCCCAGATGAGAGACTGGTTGTTCTAAGACATTTATCGATTGGAAATTTTGTGTGCAATTTGGAAATTATATTCTATGCATAACGGCCATAACTCCCATGAAAATTCATATATTTTTGATGTTGATGAAATTTTAACCCGAACATAACAGATGAGCACTGTCTGTAGCTGATCTTCTCTTGGAAGAGCCCCGCTTCTCACATGGACAACTGTATGTTGGCTGCTCAAGAGTGGGCAGCAAAAAAAAAACCTATTTGCATATGCTCCACAAGGGAAAACAAGAAACATTGTTTACAACGAGGTGTTATAATCACAACAGCAAGAACGTATGTACATGATCACCTTCTTTTACGAAACTTCATTGACTTTCATATATTTATATTGATATACATATATATACGTGTGTTTGGGTGCGTGTGTGTGTGTATATATATATATATATATATATATATATATATATATATATATATATATATATATATATATATATAAGATGAGAATGTGTGTCTGTCTGTCTGTCTGTCTGTGTGTCTGTGTGAATCCCTAAAACTCGAGAACTACACAACTCTCTTTTACAAACCCAGTGAAAATGCATATATTTCATGTCAAAGAAATTCAAGCAATACATATAACACCAAAGTTAAAAACATTCCCGACAATTCCACAATCCCCAACCTCCAGAGCTATTGAAGAAAATGTTATCATCAACTGACCAAGATTCCTAATATTTGCAAAACAAAATTAGACAATACGATGCTGTACTACAGATGACATCATTTGGAAACACAAGAGATTTAACTGAGGCAGCATTCATCTAAACTTTCAAGATCCAACCTCAGATTTATCATCGCATTGTCTCTCTACTACCTCTGTCAAATGAATCACCAAAATTGGCCTTTCATTATTTATAATCTGTACCTGTTTGTTTGGTTATGAAATAAAATACACAAAACGTGTTTCTGAATTACGTGTGTTTACTTTATATACATATGAGTTGAAAACTTTCTTCTAGTATTCCACTTAATATCTATGTTCCATGCTGGCATGGCTTGGAGAGTTATTAATGTAGAAATATGGTATCGTAGCTACTAACAGTTGAGGGTTGCGTAGTCTAGACGGCGTTTTTAGATTTCATTATTCTCTTTAACCCAGGCAACGCCGAGTATTTCTGCTAGTAGGTAATAAAGTAAGCCTCGGATAAAACTGTAAATATGGGTATGAAGAAAAAGAACGTTGGTGGAAAAGAAGAATAAAACAATGAATGAATGAAGTGCGAAAACATATAAACATGTTGGAAAGAAGAAAAAAAGTAAAATCAGTGGTGAGGAAAAAGATTAGGAACTAGCACGTCGATATAGAATAAAGAAAGAGGGGCTAACTTAAAGAGCTGAAACAATGATTGCAGGCTAAAGCGGCAAAAATCAAGGGATATGCATAGATCAAGAGAAATGACCAAAGGATTGAAGAATATAAAACAAACATATTATTCCAAGACCAGAAATTAAAAAAGACCATAGAGAGCTGATGATGAAAATTTCGCAGGACAAGAAAATGCAGTCAGTTCTAGAAGAATAAAGATGAGATTGATTGGTATAGAATTTGACAATGGTTGCAGCAAGGAGTCTTAAAAGTGCCCACTGAAGCATTAGTGTGCAGCGCTGAAGAACAAGCTCTCAGAACAAACTACTCCAAATAATATTGATAAAAGCACTGACTCACCACAGTGTAGGGTGTGCTCTGAGAAGTGAGAAAGTATAAGCCACATTGTTAGTGAGTGCTGTAATCTCGCACAAGGCGAATACAAACGGAAACACGACAATGTGGCCAGATATGTCCACTGGTTGTTGTGTGGTAAAGCAAACTCCGAGAGAGCCGATCAATGGTATGAACACAAGCCAGAGTGAGTAATGCCAAATGAACATTACAAAATACTCTGGAATTTTAACATACAGTGCGACCAAGTCATAGAGGTTAGACGGCCAGATATCGTTATCATCCATAAGATGAAAAAGAAGCAAAGATAATAGATTTTGCAATACCAGGCGATTAGAGAGTGAAACGTAAGGAAACAGAAAAGAGTGAAAACAATTCCAGCCTCTGCGGGACGAGATAGGAAAGTTGTGGGGTATGAGGAAAGTAATAATGATAGTGGTAGTAATTGGAGCGTTAGGAGCAGTTTCCAAGGGCTTTGAAAAACATATTAAGAATACTGGAGCTACCGTCAGGCTCGACGTGATCCAAAAGACAGCATTGTTGGGCACAGCTGGCATTCTAAGGAGAGTATTGTCTCTTTGAGTCACAAGAGTAGGAACTTTTTGAAACCTTTAGTGGCTTGTTGTTATCTGCTTTCAAGTAAAGAATAACTGGTAATTAAGAACTATCCTAAAGTCTTTCAAAATAATAATAATGATAACAATAATAATGGCCAGAATAGTCAGGCAAGTATTAGATAGCTGAAGAGAACGGATAGTATGATACCGTCGGCTACAGATAGCAAGTCCGCAGTTCATGCAAGGCTCCAACAGTTCTAGCAAAACATGTGATAGAGAAAAGAATTAACAACAACAACAACAAAAACAACAACAACAACAATAATGATAATAATAATAATAATAATAATAATAATAATAATAATAATAATAATAATAATAATAATAAAACTAGAATAATAATAAAACTAGAACAGCAACAGACCATGATAAAACGATGGCAAGAAAAGCCCCTACATGGTAAATACTGGGCTAAACTAAATGCGAAAGAAATAGACAGAGAAAAATCCCAGCAATGGCTGAGAAGCTCAGGACTCAAAGCAGAGACTGAAGGATTTTTAATTGCTGCACAAGACCAAAGCCTCCCCACCAGAAATTACCAAAAACACATAATGAAAAGAAATATAACAAGTAACTGTAGAATATGTGGAGATCGACAAGAAACAATAAATCATATTATCTCTGGCTGCCCAGTCCTGGCTAAGAAGGAATATATTCACAGACACGACAGAGCTGGGACCTATATACACTGGAAGCTATGCCAACATTATGGAATAGCAACAGAAAAAAGATGGTATAAACACACGCCAGAAAAGGTCACAGAAAACGAGAAAGCAACCATACTCTGGGATATGCCAATACACACAGATAGAGAAATTAAGGCAAATAGACCAGATATAGATGTCACAGATCTTGAAGGAAAAAAATGCCTTCTAATTGATGTTTCAATACCAGCAGATGACAACGTTTCTCTAAAAGAAATGGAAAAACTTTCAAAATACAAAGACCTGGAAATAGAGATAACTCGAATGTGGAATCTAAAAACAGAAACAATTCCTATCATAGTAGGTGCCTTAGGTATAATAAAAAAAATATTCAGACAAATACATAACAAAAACACCAGGACTTACAAATATATATAACATTCAGAAAATTGCACTACTGGGTACTGCACACATTCTACGCAAAACACTTTCAATACAGTAAACATAAGAGCACCACAGCAAACCACAGCACATACCCAAGGCGCACAGAGCTGCGCTCGGTAGTGAAGTGAAAGCACGTTATAAAAATAAAACTACTGAATAATAATAATAATAATAATAATAATAATAATAATAATAATAATAATAATAATAATAATAATAATAATAATAATAATACTTACAAGAACATGCATGGGAATACATCACAATATGAGACATAAGGATGACACTCACAAAGGTCCATCAGTGTAAATCTATTGGTAATGATAAGGTTCCAAGTTTCTGACTCGCAACGCTCCTGTGCGCACAAAAAATTAGTCCAGATATTCAATGGAATTATGGGAGATCCTACTAAAACACCTGATTGGTTAGCAAAAGGTAATACTTACCTTCTTCCAAAGAATAATGAAACCAAATTTCCCTATAGCTATCTGCTCATAACATGTCTATCTACCACGTATAAAAGTTTAACATCCATCCCCTTGGGAAAAGCATAGAAATTATGGAACAGAACGATATTTTCTCCTCTTAACGAAAAGGGTGCCGACGACGCTCATATGGATACAAAAACCATCTCTTAATCGACCACATGATACTTGAGAACTGTCATAACAAATACAGAAATATCAATTCCTCGCAGATTGATTTTAAAAAGGTCTCTGACAGCACATAGCTTTCATGGATTTTAAAAGGGCAGGATATCTTTAAAATTTGTCCTATGATTTCAAACTTCCTAAAACACATGTCAGTGTAAAATACGAATCTCCAATTATACCACAAAAACTATGAATATCAACTGCGGTATTTTCCAAGGTGACTCACTTTTACTTTTAGTTTTTTGCATAGCCCTAATTAATACCCCTTATATGTGGATTTAACAGAACAGGGTATGTATATAAAATTGGCGGTAAGAAAGAAAGTCAGCTATTTTATATAGATGACTTAAAACTCTTCGGCAAAGACGATAACAAGTTTGAAGGACTACTATGTACTGTGAAAGCATTCAGTGATGACATTGGGATGAAAATTGGTCTTGATAAATGTGCCAAGATCAATTTCCAGGAAGAGAAATTGAAAACCTCACATTTACTGGTGATGGATGTTGACACAGTCATAAAAGAACTCGAGCAGGCACAAACTTTCAAATACATGGGAATAAATGAGGGCTCTGGCATTCAACATGCAAGCATGAAAGAGAAGATGAGGAAAAAATGTTACAAGAGAGTTCAAACAGTACTAAACTCCTAGTTAAATACACGTAACAAGGCGTTAACTTTAGATCCCGTAGCAGTTCAGGTTGTTACTTACAGTTTCAATGTGTCGAACTGGAATATGAGCGAAATAGGAAGATTGACAGGAAAATTCGTAATCTGATGACTTGCAATTAAATGCACCACACAAAGACAGATGCAGATCGTCATTACTTACCCAGCGCTCCAGTAGGTCGTGGCTTGAACCAACTTGAAATTTCTTACAAAACCACCTCAGTTGAACTGGCAAAATATCTTGAAAGATCTAACGACTAGATGTTGAAAACCATGAAAGACAAGAGAAGTTTAACTCTGTTATGAAGGAGAGCAAAAAGGTTTCAAGTAAGTTTATGTCTATAACCCAGACAATTGGCTGATAGGTGGGAATATAAACCTCTGATTCGCAAATATGTGACCGGTAGCAAACAAGCTGACGTAGACCAGAAGTGCACCCATCAGTGGCTACGAAACTCAGGCCTAAACGCAGAGAATGAATGATTTATCTTGGCTGCTCAGAGTTTATTGACCCGGGACTATGAAGTCAATGTAATGAAAAATGTTATAGACCCAAAATGCCGATACTGCAAAGATGGGATTGAAACAGTGAACCACCTGATCTCTGTGTGTAAGGTTTTAGCACTTGTAGAGTACAGATCTTAGCCTGACAAAGTCGGACAATATCTACACTGGATATTTCATCATTATAAAAGCAAAACTGCTGACAAGTTGTACAAGCTTCGCTCTCGGGTTGTAGCTGTTGGAGAAAATGTAGCGATTCATTAGGACCTCTTAGTATGTTCAGACCGGACCATCAAAGCACATAAACCAGGTATTGTTGTGAAAGACCAAAACAAGAAAGTCTGTTTAACGATTGACATGAGCATACCTTGTGACCATGATATCTACTAAAGAATTTGATAAGCTCAGAAAATATAAAGATTTGCTAATGGAAATCGAAAATTTGTGGCATCTCAAGACGGTTACAAAATTCAGTGATTGTAGGATCACTTGGAAATATCAAAACAGGAACTGAAAATTATTTAAGAATAATCCTTGGTTTTCCATCGAGGCAGAAAGTGCAAAAGATTGTCTTGCCTGGTATATCACATGTACTAAGAAAAGCATTGTCGCTGTGACTTTTCTTTCCATCTTTCCCTTGTATTTTCTTTATTTACTTCTGTATTTTTATTTTTTCCCCTTTTCTCTAAGTCTTTCTTCCCCTATTTCTCTATCAAATGATTTTGAAAATGAACAATCTGGTGTGTTTATTTTAATGGTCTGCATATGTATACAGTGCATTCCTCTACCTCGGCAAGAAATGGAAACAGAATTGAAAGATGATGATGAGGAGGAGGAGGAGGAGGAGGGGGAGGAGGGGAGGAGGGGAGGAGGGGAGGAGGGGAGGAGGGGAGGAGGAGGAGGAGGCGGAGGAAGAAGAAGTGGAGGAGGAGGAGGAGAAGGAGAAGAAGGAGAAGAAGAAGAAGGAGAAGAAGAAGAAGGAGAAGAAGAAGAAGAAGAAGAAGGAGAAGAAGAAGAAGAAGAAGAAGAAGAAGGAGAAGAAGAAGAAGAAGAAGAAGAAGAAGAAAGGGGAGGAGGAGGAGAAGAAGAAGAGGAAGAAGAAGAAGAAGAAGAAGAAGAAGAAGAAGAAGAAGAAGAAGAAGAAGAAGAAGAAGAAGAAGAAGAAGAAGAAGAAGAATACTTTCACAGAATGAACGAAAGCAATTAAGACTGTAAGCTATGATAACTAAAATAACGATTATAATAATGATTGACACAACAGGGGGAAAAAAACACTCTTAGTGGCCTGGAATAAAGGCCTTAATAGTTTTCCTCACAGCCAGATAAAAGAATGCTCGGAGATGTTCAAAATGTCACCAGTAATCAGGAATTTTGTAATTCACACCATGAAGCACTGGAAAGAGACATTAACTCCCGACAAAGAGACTATGATAAGAAACGCCGGACAGATCAATATGAATTGTGGAATCCATGAAGGAAATTCATTATATTCTTTGTTATTCTGCTAAGCACTGCTTCCTCTAAGTAAATTCCTGAATGAAACAATTTATGGATACATCGGTTACTGAATAACAGTTAATCATCTCTATATGGATAATTTGAAGCTGTTCACAAAAGATGTCCGACTACAAGCACTCCTACAAACAATCAAGTAATTTAGTGACAACATCAAAATGGAATTTGGGCTTGACAAATGCTCCTAGGCCACATTTACCAAAGAAAAACTAAAAGAAAACACGTGCAACATCACTCTAGAGAGAGACACCGAGATAAAAGAATTAGAACCTCAATGTAGTTAGAAGTGTCTAGGAGTATCTGAAGAAAATGGAATGGACCACTCACTAATTACAGAAAAGATAATGACAGAATGCTACCAAAGAGTAAGAACCATTCTGAAAATCGAGCTAAATGTAAGAAACAGATGTTGAAGCTATAAACATATTGCCCACGCCTATAATCACATGCAGCTTCACTATTAGGAAATGGTCTCTGTGATCCAAAGTGATTTCAGCATGCGAAACAGGATGCGAATGCCTTGCATGCATCACCCCCAGAGCAGAGAATAGAAGTTACTCGGGTGTGAATACAATCTCAGCCCTTATGGCGACACGTAAATGACAGAATGTTATAGCTGGTTCTGAAACAAAGATAATGATAGCTATTCTCAGTGATAAAAAACCTGACAATTTCATACACACACACACACACACACACACACACACACACACACACACACACACACACACACACACACACACACACACACACACACACACATATATATATATATATATATATATATATATGCTGGTCAGAATATATAGATTTTTGACCGATGTAGTGTAATAATTTCCATTGCTATTGTACCGCAATGGAAAATCTTATTTCTAGTGGATAATGTCCTTATTGAAAATACAAACGCATTACAAACTTTTGCTTCGCTAGAATAGATCTCAAATATATAAGTCTAAGTGTGTAACCTTTTCTATATTAATGTAGACTAAAATATTTATTTCAGTCATTAGTTTGCAGTAAATTTGTTTAACTTATTTTGCCTCATTGCATTTTGCTGCTATTCATATTGATGTTTTGTCATGTAAAAACATATTGACATTCTGTGCGAAAGATAAAACGTAACCGATTTTGGACATTGTCTATGAGCCAGTAT